>NC_046154.1:263762947-264062947 GCF_011064425.1 Rattus rattus
GTAAATAAGAAAAAAATGGAGAAATAAGAAAGACGCATGTAAATTGCCCAGTACAGGGCTTGCTACAAGCAAGTAGATATCAGTGTCATCTGCTAGGTGAAATGGGTGAAAGAGAGAGGAGTAGGAATAAAAGAAATAAAAGATTAAGTCGATGTGAAATAGTCATCTCTGAAAATGTAACTCTTCGTAATATGACGCAACCAAGTCTTGTTTACAGATTCTGACTAAAACTTTATCCTCATCTGGCAACTTACTTTCCAGTCTTGGAAGTTATGAAAATAACAGAGAGATGGGAAATAATAACGCTGGTGTACATTGTAGGTAGGGTGCACAGCTGCCTACTTACGTCAGGGAGACTTGATTAGATAAAAGGCTGACTCTCTGCTCTCGGTATATTGCAGGTGAGTCGTCGTGTGCCTACGTAACTGTTCTCAAATGTCTGCTATAGACTGAAATCATCAGGAGTGTGGAGAAGACTGAATAGGCCAAAGAGTCACTGCTGAGACAGAAAATATAACTGTTGTTGATAGTTGGATGAGAAGCAAACAGAAGCTGCCCGGCATGACTGAGACAGGTGATGCAAAAGAGAGACTGCAGAAAGCATGGGAGCACATGGGTGTGGACGTCTGTGAGGCTGGATGTTCACATCACCAGACCACATACTACCCCTCTGGGAGAGAAGCCCTCGGTAAGCTGATGGATATAGGTAGGCCAGCTCTTAACATGAGCTCAGCTGAGCCAGCTCTGTTTGTTTCCTGAGCTTAATCTTCACGTTTTAATTGACAGAACTACAGGCTTTCTTCTGGCATTTTACTGCTAAATGACAATTTCATGTGTGCTTTGAAGAAAGCTCTTAGAAACTCGACCATCATTACTAGTTACCTGTAACCTGAGCTGACATGGGTTAGATGGCCTTCATTTCTTACTCTGGTTCTGAATCAAGTGTGTGCTTTCTCTTTTGATCTGCTCAACAGTCAATATTCTCAAAAGCCAAGACATTTAATTAAAGCCAAATGTTAATAGCCACCAGGTCAGATAAGGGGAAATAATTACATTATGAATTTAACCTTGATGTAGCTTCATTACAACAAACCATTACCATAGTCTGAGGAAGCAAAGGGAAATTGAAGTGTTGCCATTACTGCCTACTTGAGTTGAGGCTCATCAGGCTTCTCTTCCTTTGCAAACCCTTGGGTTCCATCATTAATAGTAGAATAATACTCATATATTAAGTGCCTGGACCTGGGTGCTGTCTGAGCTTTCCATTCAATAAGAAATTTTGCTTCACTTTAAGAACAAGAAAGATCAGTGGCTGGGTGGAGGATTTGGAGCCATGAAGAAGTGGTCTTAAGAGCCAGATTGATGATGGTATTAGTGGAATAATTTGGCAAAAGGTGGAGCAGAGGAGGGAGAGATCCAGGCATCCTCCATATTGTCCACCAGAACACTGCTTGTGGAGGCAGGAGGCTGACCATCATAGTCCTCCGTTCTGTCCTTGTTCTGTCCTTGTCACAGGGCCAGTCAGCTGGAGTTCTCTGGCTACTGGACGCCTGCTGCTTTGATGGTGCATCTGAGGATTTACAACTGCACTTGGTCCTTCCTCCACCCTCTTCCTGCACCTCCCAGCAGGCTGCAGGAATCATAGCCCCCACTGCTGATGTCAATCAAGGCAATCCCATTTTCCTTCTCCTTTCCCAAAACCCCAAGGACAGAGACCAAATGGAAATTACAGTGTTATTATTTGTACACTAACTGAAAATGTAAAAAAAAAAAAATAGACAAATGTGTTGTCTGCTGAGAACTGAAGATAAGAAATGAAGCATGTGATTGGCAACGTCTCCCATGGGTTACACTTGAGCGAGGATGGTTCATTCATTAGAAGGACGTTGTAGAGACAAGTACCGCCTCCCTCTGCTTCTTTTAGAAACTGCAAGGGGAAACCAAGTCTTTGTGGCACTGTAGCAAGAGGAAATGATAAAACAAATTAGTTTTAAATTTACACAGTGCCAGGAACTCCTTCTACATGGCTCAGGCCCATGAATCTAGCTAGGAGGAGGGTCTCCAAGCCCACCCCCACAGTAACACACTTCCTCCAACAAGGCCACAACTTCTAATAGTGCCACTCCCTGGGCCAAGCATATGCAAACCATCACAGGGCTCATGACCCAAAGGCACTCCTGGAACTTAGAATTCCAAAGATTTTAAGGGCTCTCTGCTAAAAAAACTAGGAGGAAAGGCCAAATATACATTATACACATCCCTTAAATTTCAATCTTTGATCTCTTCCATCATTGTCTTTCTAAACTAGAAAAAATTCTATAGTAAATGTTTACACCACTTTAAAATCAAAAGTAGCACACTTCTGTCTACAGAGATTTATCCTAGGCAGAAGATGCATCCTGGGAATTTACATGCTCAACCAATACTCTAATGCTTGCTCCAGTCGCTCACTCTCTTTGTTAAGATTTTGAGTAGAGTAGCTGAGTTGACCTGGATCGTGGTGGAGTCTTGTGTTAAGGTGGGTGTTGGGGGGAACATCTGCCTGAGAACAATAGCTAGGGTTTTGTTGCTCAACCACATCCTGGTCCAATCTATGTGCACGCCCACAGAGACACCCACTCTCCAACCCTCACAGAATGGAAAGTCCCAACAGTATTACTGTGGCCGCGTTGACCTCTAGGCAACTTGGGGCTGAATACCAGGCAGTTAGCATGGAGACGGAACAAAGTCGCCAGGACTCACCACACCACCACAGGGCTGGTTTGATGATCTATGGTCAAAAAAGCTTCTCCTGCCCCAAGTATGGGAAAGACTTAGGGTGCAAAGGTCCAATCCTGATGGCTCTCACTCTACCGCAAAGACTCCTCAACGCAGAGTTTTTTCTCCAGGGCACATTCTCTTTGTGTCATCAGAGTGTACTTTTAAAATGTTGGTCTAATGAACTTGTACACACACACACACACACACACACACACACACACACACACACACACACACACAAATAACAACAAAAAACTAGGAAGCTGAGGCTTAGCAAACATGTAACTTTCTTTGGGTTGCCCAGTCAGCAGCAAGTACTGGAATCAGCTGCTTTGATTCCAAATCCACTAGTGTTTCCAGGGCACCACGGTGTAGCCCCCACAGGACATTGCAGTGAGATTTCAATCTTATTACCAATGAACCTCAAGTAATTTCTTCATATTAATTTTTTACTTGTCTCATGCACCCACATTATTTACAGAGAAATAAAACTTAGCCTTCCAAACAATCTTCCAATGTAGTCAGAAGATCTTTGCACCCCACACCCTTTGTGGGTACAAACTTTAATATGTATTGTTTGCAGTTTCCAGGTGACAGGACACTATCTGCTAAGCATTCTTCCCAGCCTTCCTTGAGTCAGGTCTATTCTGCATCCATAATTTGGGATGTTTTAAGTATGAAAACAAATAAAGCTACCTCTTAGTCAACCGCTAACTTCATGAGTAGTGAGCAAGGACTTGGCTAATTCTCTTTGCTCTTGAACAAATTATTAGATTCATTATTCTACACATAGTAGGTCCAGAAATAAGACACACTTAACAGAGGTTAAAGGAGGATGTTCTGGCCATCAGAAGACTTCTTTGCTCTTCAGTTCGCTGTTTCTCAATATACTTGTACCTAGAGGATGCTTTTTCTTTTCTCTTGATTCAATTTGACAAGGATTTGAAATTTCTGATCTTTTTTTTAACTTCAAAGAGCCTAACTTTCAAGGACAGATACAGATGTAGTCTTATCTCCTTCAATAGACGTGTTCTCAGTGGTAGTTAAGTAAAACCAACTTTGCTGAGAAATGAGAGCCCATCCCACGAAGCTCCTCCGTTTCCATTTCCACGATGCGTAGCCCACAGAGTGGGGATGATTGTGGAGATCTTCAAGGGCCAGAATGGTGACATTATGCAAGCCAGGCGATCTCAGCAGTGTGCTTGTAAGGATTCTGCACAGACTCTGGCAGAATGTCGCTTTGCATTTTGAAACACAGCCGCTAATGTGGCTTTCTTTCTTCTGGCTTAATAGGCTTTGGGGCAGGCTTGTATGCATGGATTCACCCTGAGGTTTCCTTTATATGTAAGGGCCCCTAATGAGACACAGACCTCATGACTCAAGTTGTGATATTTGCTACACTTATTCTTAGTAAGAATGTAGGAGGGAGCTGTGAGCATCCAAGTGGATGGAATGGTCTTAAATTAACTAAATTACACGCGGGCTTGAAGAGAGTCATCAGGCATTTGCTGAACTGGACAGGGCAGATATCTCAGGGTGAATGATTTCTCAATAGATAATACAAGCTATAGTTCAAGTTCAATGTGGTAAGAGTTAAACGAAAAGGAAGAAGGAATGTAGGTACATGACTGGAGTTTAGAAATCTCCTTTGAATCAAAATACGAATGCATGTGAGAAAAAAAAATCTCTACTGTATTAAAGGCATCAAAGAGTTCATACTGAAATTATGACCAGAGAACTCAAGGCCTCTCCATATCAGAACATTACAGATCAATAGTTCCCATCTCCGCTATGCTTCTGAGATCAAGTGATCAATGATGGGAGAAATTGGAATGGAAGAGGATCAATTTCTTACAAACATTTGTGTACTATAACTGTTGACAAGTATTTGGCTTAAATTGAATGGGGGAAGTGTTAAAATTAAGCACTGGTTTACGTAAGATAGAATTAACCACTTTCAGCTAGCGGGTTTTGACATATACAGTACAACTATGGCTTCATTTTCAATACTACCTCAGAACTTTCCAAAGAATTTTTCAAATGTTCTCTTACTCAATGTTACTAGAATTCTGTGAATGTCAAAGTTGGGTGTCGTCACCTCTACACGCACAGAGGAAGCCCAAATTCAAGATCTCAGCCAAGTCCCACCAGTGAGAAGGCAGTTAAGACTCCAGCCAACTCATGGCCTCTACTTAAAGGAATGTGGGTTAGAACATGTCCTCTGAAGTCCTCTCAGGTATTCTGCATGGTGATCCTCATCATTTAACTGTTTCCCAAGACCCAAGCCTACTGATTATTTTGTCTTTGTTTGGAGCCAGGATCTTGCTATGTGGCCCAGGCTTGCTTCAGACTCACTGGCCCCTTGCTCAGCCCCCTGGATGCTCGGATGACAGACAAGGACAGCTCTCCCATAGTTTAAAAGGGATTTTATAGATTTAAAAATATGAAGACAGTCTAGCCAGCCTCCCTCCCTTTCAGAGGCATCGTTTTTCTTTCTCTCCGTCTGCAAAAGACATCATTGGACTACATGATCCTTCAATAACATTAATTCAGAAAAGGAATTATAAAAATCTAGAAATTAATTTGGCGTGGGGAGCTATGCCAAATTAAAAAAGGCATAGCCTCTAATATCTAACCCAGAAGAGAGTATCCAAATGAACGTCCCAGGAACTGGACTCCACGATCAGAAACAAGAGCTGTCCTGCTCTGACCCCCCTGAAGTCTGGATGTGATGGCCCTCTGCAGATGGTGGCCACTGTCACTTTAAAGACTGGCTTTCCTCGGGGGTAAATTCCAAGTCTAGATAACAAAATTAACTCATTCACTAGCAGCTTCGGTTTGTGTGGAGTCTGTTCTCTAAAACAAGAGGCAAGTGATGAAATCGTTGATGGACCTGCTGTGTCATAGGCCACTTCTTTCCGGGAAGCTCTGAAGCCTGGAAGGAAGCAGCTTATTAACAGACAAAGGCTTGCCATTTAAACGACAGTTCTCTACGCCACTCCCCCTCTCCCACTCACTCCTAATTTCAGAGACACTGGAAAGTATTGGTTATAAAATGTCACTGCTAATCTGCTTGATAAAGTCTATGTGGGGCTTCTGCTTCAGAGCGTGTCACGGTAAACACAGCACTGACTTTTAAAATGCCTCGTTTGGAATCTACCTTAAAAGCATGCTGAGGTATGGGTGGGAGTAGAAGTGGAGTGGCCGATGAGGTAGAGGCGAGGAGGACGAGCTAACAAGTTAGGTCGCGTTTCAAATTGCTATTCAGCCAAGGCCCGAGGGCAGAATGGACACTGAGTCATGTGGAAGGCACGAGGCACAAGTGACAGGTACATGGCTTCTAGCAAAGACTGATAGTGTGCATAGCCTGGAAGCTTGAGATTGGGCAGGCAAGACAAGCTCATAGCCACCCAGCAAAATTAGACACGCATCTCCAAGCAAGCTGAGTTTCACACGATGCCCTTACTTTTAAAGGCTGAATCCCTACTAATCGTGTAAGATGCTGATGCTGTGATTAATATTGTCAACTTGACCGGATTTAGGCTCGCCATGGAAACATACCTCTGGATGTGTCTTAGCAGCGTTTCCAGAAAGGCTTATGGCTCGCCGTGAACGTAGGATGCACTGTTTCACAGGCTGGGGTCTTGAACCGAAGATGAAGAAAGCATGAACCGTGAACCAAGTATTAGCATTCTTCTCGCTTTGATTGCTGGCTGCACACATAATATGGCCGACCACCTCATCCCGCACCACGATGGACACATCCTCAACCATGGGGCATAACAAACACTCACACCTTACATTGTATTTTCAGACATTTGGACAGAGCAACAAGAAAAGAAGCTACGGTAGCCATGATAGGGAAATCGTAGCTCAGGGCCTATTTTTCCAATTCCAACTGGGTCAATGGGAAAATGTAGTAAAAAGCCTTTGGCTCCAGATGTTGAAATTGCCATCCACATGTATACTCAAATCCCATTAAGATAAAAATCCAATACGGTATCCGTTCACTAATGGTGCTAAGTAAAGGGCCACGACTAATGCAGTACAGAGCACACGTTGGGGTTTAGGACAAAGAGACAGAAACAAAGCATGTATCCTTACATACACATGGGAAGAGACAGCGGCAAGGAGTGGCTAAGTTTTTGCCATCACAATCTCAAGATGGATAATTATGGAAGTGAAGGATGTTCTAGGAGGGAAATTTTTGTATGTATCAGGAATTTTTTGGGAAAATGACATAACCATACCTTCCTCTGCTCTGTCCTCTTTCCTCAAGAAGCAATAGAATTGGCTCAGAGGCTAACAGAATCCTTCCCTAAACAGATGCAATCACTTCCCCACAAAAGGCTCTCAGAACTCTCCAACCACCTTGTGCCATGAAGGTCCCTTCATGAATGAAGGAAGGAGCGCTCTCTACAGTGAAGAGGAAGATGAACAGTAACTATTCTGGGTCAACAGGTACAATGTGGACCACATAGGCTGTGCCTAACATTATGGCCCTCAGACTCGGATGATCTCAGCTCTGGTGAAGCTGAGTGGGTCCTAAAGCAATGGATTAGAGAGCTCGTCTTTCGCTACAATATGGCATCAAATATTGCTGTTTTCTCTGTGCTAGAAGAAAAGGAAGGAAGACCGGGAACACTGTGCTAAGCACAAGTCCCACACCCATGCTTTGGCATCTGCTCCCTTTGGCTTAAGAATGTGTAAGAGAAGTGAGCTTAGCATTTGGTTATCGGGAAATTGCATAGAATCTTGTCATTCACAAAAATGTTATCTGTGCATGGTCTCCTCCATTTTCTTCCAGAACCCATCCGCTGAGGCAAATTTTCTCCCTGGGAAGTTGCACTTATCTTTGAAACCTGTACATTCTAGACAGTCTATTATGCTGTTTTTACTGAGCTTGCACCTGGGACTAAATCCCTCCTCACCCTTCCCGTGGATGGGAGGCTACCGCTGACTCTTCCTGTAGGCTGCCAGCCCTCGGAAAAAGTACCTGCCTGATGACAGGCTAGCCTTGCCTATCTTTCCCAAGTCCAGAGTCCCTCCTTTCTTGGAGGAAGCGAGAGGAAGGACTACCACAGTCCACCCACACCCTCATTTCTGGACACAAGTTGCCACTCCAAAACCTTAAGACATCTGAGAGAACCCAACGGGAAAGAGATCTTACACTTCAAGAGGAACAAACCAATCAGAATGATTTCTTCTCAGCATCTCTGACCTCTGACCTCTCTCTCCTACCACTCCTCACTTAACTGGGGCTCACTCTCTCTTAACACTTGCCCCTCTCTCCAGTTACCCAGAGTTGTGTGTCTCTCATCAGGAAGGCACGTACACAGGAACAGGATTTTATCTTTTTGTGGTTTATACACATTTTACCATTGAAACAGAGCCAAGTTCAGACGCAACACTTTACCAATACACCACTTAGTGTTATGAAAATAATCAATATAAGAAAACAGCCAAAAATGCTTGAAAGTACTTCCCTGGGAAGGACTAGAGGCGGGAGACCTTGTTGTTGCTGTTGTTAATTTAGAACACTATATGCTGGGTTGGTTTTTGTTGTTGTTGTTGTTATATACATATTGTATAATAAACAATATGAAAAACAGAGGATACAAAGAAAGTATTCATTGTGTTAAAATAACCATTGTTTGTTAAGCTTAGAACTCTTCTCTAATATAATAACCCAAAATGCATATCTCCAAGGAAACCACAAATTTTACCCAAACAACCCAAATCCATTCTATTTTGGCTTGCCTCTTTTCATTTTATATTAAGCCTCTCAGACCGGTTGAAATTAGACAAGCCCTAGGCATGGATTCTGGAGCCAGCCTAGGTTTCCATCTTGTGCTGTGGCTCTCCAGTGTGATCCCAGCCTTCTGTGCATGCACCAGCCAGACCCTGGTCATCAATGATGGTAAGCAAGGTTTCCAAGAAGACTGCATGGAAAAGCAGTGGGCTATATCTGGCACGTTGAGTACATGATAAAAAAGAAAAAGCAGCAGTAACTTGTGTAGTGTGTGTGTGTGTGTGTGTGTGTGTGTGTGTGTGTGTGTGTGTGTGTGTGTAATATTCCTTATCTTTTCTATGACCATTAATTATCAACCACATGCTCCACCTTCTTCACACAACATTAAAGGTCACGTGTGTCCTTCTTTTCCCACCCCTTGTAACCCCTGCTTCTATGAGGGTGCTCCCCCACTCACCTGCTCTGCCCAACATCCCTCTACACTGGGGCATCAAGCCTCCACAGGACCAAAGGCCTCCCCTCCCATTGATGCCATATAAGGCCATCCTCAGAGGCTTCATATGCAGCTGGAGCTATGGGTCCCTCCATGAGTACTCTTTGGTTGGTGGCTTAATCCCTGGAGCTCTAGGAGCTCTGGTTGGTTGATATTGTTATTCTTCCTATGGAGTTGCAAACCCCTTCAGCTCCTTCAGTCCTTCCCCTAACTCCTCCATTGGGGTCTCCGTGCTCAGTCCGATGGTTGGCTGCGAGTCTCTACTTTTCTGCCAGTATGAATTTTAAGATTAATCATGCTTATTTCTCTTTCAGAGCTCAGGCACCCAGGGTAGGATATTTTTAGAGGCTAAAGATATTGAACAACAACAACAAAAATAAAAACCAAGCCAAACAAACAAACAAAACCACCACCAACAACAACAACAACAAAAATGGAAACCCAAAACCCAAAAACAATAACTGCTGGGGGTATTTTAAGATGTCCAATCCCAAAAAGGGCAACTGGAAAAAAAATCATTGAAGACTTCAAAATTTTCAATATATAATCTGTATACAAGTGTATGTACACACACACACACACACACACACACACACACACACACAAACACACACACAGTCAGCAAAGCAAAACAGCCCATGAATATCAATCAGTGATGATATAGAATTAACAGTATTAGTCTTCCAATCAGGATATTTCTATTTATTACTAACTTGACAATAGACTTCTACAATAGAAACAATGGAGCTCTGATATGTCAGCCCCTATATCTTATTAGTCCTCAGGCTTCAAGAATTAAAGAATTCTTTAGGTGATTTCGGTGTCAATAGGAAAACTCCCAGAGGTGTTCCTGAAGAGTGACTTCAGTGAGAAGAGGAAGCAAGAATCCGAAACCAGAAGAAAACAAAATGTGCCCTGCATAAGTGAAAGCCACTATGAGCATCCTGAGGGCATGAGTGGGCCAAACACCAGGCTCTGCTGCTCTGGCAGGGCTCTAGGTAAGTTCAGTGGTGAGAGAAACCAAGACAGTTGGCTTTTCCATACTCTATACCACCCCAAGCCCACACTTCGCTATAGCAGAGTAAAATCTTTACAGGAGAGAATGTAGAAGGAGCAAGTCATGTTCCAGTGGCTACAGAAGAACCAGGAGGTTGTAGATGCCTTAAAAATGGCAAAAAGAGGGGTTGAGGATTTGGCTCAGTGGTAGAGTGCTTACCTAGGAAGCGCAAGGTCCTGGGTTCGGTCCCCAGCCCCAGGAAAAAAAAAAATGGCAAAAAGAATAGCGAGGTGTTTCTACCCACTTTCCATCCTTGGCAAGGGTGTTTACTTTCCCTCTGGCCACAGTCTTCTTCACCCATGTGTTTGTTTAAACTCTTCAGCTTCCTAAGTGTTTGATGTGTGACCAATGTCCTGAAAGGTGTGCCCTGGTTGTCTTGAAAGTTGTAGCGAAGTGAATCGGCTGTAATAGAACTTCATGTTACTATCCTGGTTAAATGACAGGCTGGGCTGCGAAGACCTTGTTGAATATGATAACTGACCTCAAACTTGGGGCTTTACTGCACAAATTATTTAGTTTGCTGAGCCCAAATTAACTGTGTGAGCCATCTGGAAATAAAAAGAAAAAATTTTTCAGAGGTTTTCAAAATGTTGGTGTTTATGGGTTGCTCTCTCTCGTTAAGAAGCTGTAGGAGAAAACAGTAGTTACTACTGAACTAGAAAGGCTTAGGTTGCAGGAAATAAGGTTATTAAAACTCCCTCCATGTCCATGTCTGGGACCTGGTTGTGTGGTATCGAGCAGCAACTGACAGACGTGAACCTTTCCAAATTTCAAATGGTTGTTGGTGTAAGAGACAAAAACCTATTACAACCCAAATAGCAACAAAAGGTCAAGAAGCCACATGCCACAATGCAGGATCTATGTTGAGAATTTAGATGATACCAGGCAGATATCCTGTGCAGACAGTCTAAACATGGAAAAAAAAGTAAAATAAGCTTTCATTCTGAAATTATGTCCAAATTGGGATGGAATACTATACACGCAATATACTCTTCAGTTTTTGTTAACACGCACACCTAAACAACATACGCTTAACCTAACTGGCTCAAAACTTAAGAGACTTTTTTTTATCAGAGCCCTTTAATAGCTTTCTCCATACAGTTGGAAAGAATCCCAATGCAATTCCTGCATATCTCCTGGAATTGGAATTCTAAAACAACAGGAAAAAAAGCCAAGTCACTGTTAACGTTACGCAGTAGAAGGCCACAGTACTTTTGAGTTCAATGTGGCTTTGAAAGAAACAGTATTTGCAACAAATGTCAGGAATGTCTAGAAGATATAAACACCCAAGTCACCGGAACTACTCTTTAAATGCATGCTTCCAAGGGCTTAACTTTAAAAACTGCAACTCATAAAAATGCTCTTCCGTTAATCACAGTTTAATGCCATGGGTCTGGAGACTTAATTAGAATATTTTTAAGACTATAATCTTTACAGGTTGTAGATTTGAATCTAAGAATCCCTGAGGATGTTGCACAGAGGAAAATTCTCTTAGAGTGGGAGAGATTAAAGTCATGAAGTTAAGTAAATATGCTGGAAAGTCTGAACTATGTGACCACTTACAAGCATCATTTACTAGACAGATAATAAAACATAATGATTAAAAAATCAAAATCAGAACACAAAATAATCATTTTTGTGAGGACAGAGGAAGAAGAGAGGGAAAGGTATGGGCTAGCCAAATTGAGGATGGATGAAAGGACCCCATGGAAACCTATTTTCTAAGCCTATTCAAAAAACATAATCAACAAATGTTTGAATGGAGGCAGATAGTATTTATTAAATAAAAATCCCATACCAGGTATGGGATATCTCCCTATTAGTTGTTGGTAGGGAATCCATAGAGCTCCCCAAACATTAGCCAATGCTAATGTTTTGATAACCCACTAAAACTAAAGAGAGAGCCTCTAATTTTGAAGATATCACACACTTGGCTTACAGAACACTGAGAAGTCAAACTGGAACTGATGTAAGAATTTCTTCCCTGTTTTCAAAGCTCTATAAGATGTTGTACTACAAGCTTCTGAGGGGAGCAAAGTCATCAAGTGTTCTACCCACCACAAGTTAAAATAATGACCTGCATAGCTAGATTATGTACATCAGCGCAATAGTGGTATGACCATATGGATGCCAACAATTGCTTGCTGAGTTAAACGGAAGCCTGGTCTACAGGAGAAGAGTCTTGGTATTCCAATCAAGAGCTTGTGTATTGGGTGGTTACAAACTCTGAGGTCAGAGATAATGGATTATCATTGCTTTGCTAAACAGACAGGTAAATTTGTCTTCTAAATAATTATATTGATACCCATAGATTAGTGGCATTCTCAGCCTTCACCAGAGAATTTTTCGTAGTAGGCCCGAGGATAATGTAGACTTAACATTAGTCAAATTGCAGAAAATAAGTGACCGTGGGCTGCTCAGCCATGGCTCAGAGAACACTGGGATGGGGGACACAGAAAGAATATCAGAGTCAGACTTTGGGGAGCTGTGATGCAAAGCAGTTTCTTCCAGATGTGACACAACTATTGCACTCATGAACTCACTACAATTGTGATTACCTACTCAAACGCAAGACTACGGAAGAATGGACCTGTCAACATTTTGTCCTAAATGGGCAAGGCTCTATCCCTTGCCAAGGGACTATGGGCAGTTAAATTTTTCCAGGGAATAGGGTATGATTCTCTTCATTCAGTGTTATGGCCATTGATGTTTTCCAAGTCCCGCAAATAATCCCTCATACATGTTCATGCAAACCAGTGTAACTAACCTCAGTGCATACATATATGAAGAGGCTAATTCAGAAGAAGGGCTTCAGTTTGGGGAGAAGAGAGTGACAAAAAAAATAATTGAGGCTAAACTATGAAGTTGTCAAGACTGAAAAACATTTCAAGGAGGTCAGGTGTGGTGGCACATGCCGGCAGGTGGATCTCTGTGAGTTCAAGGCCAGCCTGGTCTATGCAATGAATTCCAGGACAGTCAGTGCTAGACTGACCCTGTCTCAAAACAACAAACAACAAAAAAGATTTTTTTTCCAAGAAAGTTTTGGAGGTTTTTTTTAAGACTCTAAAGCATATGGATTCTAAGATGTCCAAAGTTTATTTTCTATAAAGAAGAACAGATTCTAAAGCAAAGACTTCCGTTGAGTTATCGTTAGGACAATTCTTCATGCTTGGTCTTCTAACATCTGCACATGGACTTTACGGACAGTTAACTAGGTAAGATGGTGCATGCCCGTAAGCCAGGACTCAGGAGGCAGATACAGGAGGATCATCCCAAGTTCAAGGCCAGACTAGTCAATGTAGCAGATTTCAGGATAGCCAGGGTTGTATAGAAATAACTTGTCTTAAAATGTACTAGCTTTACACAGCATACTGTTAATATTTTGTGTGTTCTTGAGTTTTTCCTTCAAGCCCACGGCACCGAGTCTCTGAGATGGTCTCAGATCCCTGTAAACATGTATTCAAGTGGCTACACATGACTACACGGCTACATGTGGGCTACACTGCTGGTTTCCTCACTGCACTGTGCATTGGGACATCTTTCTTTCAAGGAGATTTTGAAAATTACAGTTTCCAGGAGGTTCCTCAGCTGACAGAGTCAACATCTCTGAATGTAGTTTCCTCCCTAATTCTTTACCTCCTGGAGTCTTAAAACCTACGGTTTGAGTTAGGCTAAGAAGGATCAAGGGTTTGGAAACAAAAAGGGAAGGAATTCCTGGTTCACTCAAAGCTCTGTTACAGCAGGACACGCCTTTTGAACTGGAAAGACAAAGACCACGGAAAACCAGCCAAGGCCAGTGTCCTAGTTAGGGTTACTATTGCTGTGATTAAGCCCCGTGGCCAAAAACAACTTGGGAAGGAGAGGGATTATTTGGCTTACACTTGCATATCACTGCTTATTATCTAAAGATGTCAGGACAGGAACTCAAATAGGGTAGGAACTTGGAGGCAGGAGCCGAAGCAGAGCTGTTTCTCAAAAATACTTTAAAAAAGAAAAATTCCAAAAAAGAAAGACCGAAAGGAAGAAGGAAGGGAGGGAGGGGAGGGAGGAAGAGAGAGAAAGGGAGAGAGGGGAGAGGGAGAAAAAGAGGAAGAGGGAGACAGAGGGAGACAGAGAAGGGAAGAGAAGAGAAGGGGACGGAGAAGGGGAGGAGGGAGAGGGGAGAGGGAAGAGGGAGGGGAGGGAGGGGAGGGGAGGGGGAGGGAGGGGGGGGAGGGAGGGGAGGGGAGGAGGGAGGGGAGGGGAGGGGAGGGAGGGGAGGGAGGGAGGGGAGCCCAGTGTCTAGGAGGGTGAAGAGCCAGTGACTCTGGAGACAGCTTCCATTCATCCCCCATTACTCAGCAGTATCCTTCTGGATCTCAGAATTCTGGTTTGAATGCCTTTTCTTGTTTTCTCCTTTGAAAGGAGCATGAGGGGGGCGGGGGGCAGTCCCAGATGATCTTACATTTCCAGCAAGAGCTGGAACTCTGTTCTCTGGTAATGTGGGTAAAACCCAAGTGTTGCGTCACTGGCCGAGTGCTGTTTGGACAGGAGTGCGTGAGATGAAACTATCACCGACAATCTCCAACTCTGAATGCTGACTCCGTTCGTGGTTAGCACTCACAGATGCCTATCTTGTGGATTTGTAAGGGTAGCGTGGCAGGATGGCACCCCCAGAATGCATGTCAGAGGACTCTCTACACGAAATACTGGGAAACTGGTTAGACTGGTCACAGGGCACCCCAGAACGCTTTCCCGTGGATTTGTGCCTTGCCTTGCCCTCTCTCATTGTCTGCTGGCTTTGGAACTGATCGTCTGCAACCACTCCAGGCCTCAGACATCCAGCCCAAATCTGGTCTCCGAATCAAAACCGCACTGTCAGCAAAATGTCTCGGGCAGTGGGACACGAGCATGTCTTAAAGCCCTTAGCTTTTCCGAGGTCCTTACCATTCTAAAGGAACTGAGGTACACAGGTTCACCAGCAGGGGTTTAGAAATGCTGTCTTTATAAACTGCATGCAATCAGGTTGAATTCTGTTGCAAACTTGGAATCCAAGGCTGTGTGGCAACTGCATGTCAGCATTCTGAAATGTAGCACGTTAAGGGAGCCAGAGAGACAGAAAAGTTAAGTGACTTCTACCCTGACAATAGCTAATTGGAACATCAGGACGGAGACAGGAGAGCAGTTTTCTCTGTGTCTGACCCACTGCTCTGACCACTAAAAACTGCCCTTTTTTAAAGATCCAGTTCCCTGCTTTATGTGCTAATTGTACATGGAAATCGATAGTATTTTTGCAACATTGATTCGAAGAGAGGTTATTAGAAGTAGTTGTCAAACTGTAAATGGGTATTTTCTACACTCACTCATTGGCCCATGCCTTTCGCCTATTAGAAAGCGTCTTGAAGACACGAATACATATTCAAAAATATATGAATAAAGGCGTGTGTGATTGAAAGTCAATTTCTCTGTGATATGAAAGTCAATTTAGATGTCACTGAAGACGGCTTTTAAAAGAACTATGCGGGATTCATGTGCACAGAGATCTCCAACCTGGAGACTAAATAAAAGAATTCTACTATAATTCCACTTATTTAGAAGAGGCGAATGCAAACATGTGTGCACAAATCCACAGGAAATGCCTGAAGGGATACTTGGAAAACTTAAAATGTGAGCCTTTAAAATAGCTCACCAGGTACTTGCTGAGATGAGAAGTTGAGTTCACCCACACCCAGGGAGAGAACCGACTTCCACCAGTTGTCCTCCAACCTCCACATGAATGCTGCGGTAGCCAGGTCATTTTTGCCTGCGCATACCTGTACGCAACAAATAAACAGGTGTGAACAGAGCAACAGATCTACAAGTGTCCTTTCTACTCTACTAAACGTGGCACAATGAAGATGTGGTTGTATATCATGGGACGCTCTTGCCCCGAGAACCAATTGTCAGCACACAACCAGAGTAAGCAAATTCAGGACAGCATTCCCAGCCCTCAAGGCAAATGACTCATAACGTTTCCCCCCCAAAATAAAACATTTTAATCAAATGTGTTCTGTATTCACACAGAGACCTGATTTAGTTGGGGCGAATCCAAGCACACCTCAAGGAACCGACTCCAGAGTGAATACATTACAAATGTTTCCAGACAAATTTGATAATGAAAATGGACCTTGGCAAAGTCCACATGGCATAGTAGAAGGATGAGAAGGGCAGAGACCACACCAGCATAACATTTTTAGCAGTTTTTGTTCAAATGGTTTCCGAGCTTTCAAATTCTATGTTTTTAGCGCTTTAATATAATTTTTTCAATATTTTGGGAAGAGTATGTTAATTCGTAAAAATTCAGGGGGTGAATGAGATGCCTCGGTGGGAAAAGCACTTGCTGAGCAACCTTGGGGACTTGTTTCCATTTCCCAGAAACCACAGAGAAGGACAAGAAGAGAGAAGACTCCACAAATTGTCCCCTGACCTCTTGTAATACAGTGGCATGTGCCAAGCCCCGGCGCACGATAAAAAAAAATAAATAAAATAATTTTTTTCTATTTTGAAACAAAATATTAAATTGTAGAAACTCTCTAGCTCTCTTTAGTTCTAACTAATATGATTTAAAGAGGAAAATGGCAAAATTAGCATTTAAATTGCGTGTTTGCTTCTTTATAATTCGAGCAATCAAATTACTTGAGCAGGGAGGATCTGGAGGACACCCTGAGCGCTGGAATCTGTCTTAGCAAAAAGGGTGAGCGCCATATAAATTGATATTTGGCAGCAGCAAGAAGGATCGTTATGGGTTTTGATGGTTTGTTGTTGTTTTAAAATCTCACCTCGTACAGACCCATAGCAATTCATAACACTGAGAATGCTGGCAGTCTTGAAATTTACAGAAAACCATAAGACCAAAGCCAGGAGATGCCTAGATTTAGCTGTGAGGAGATTTTAGCATTCCATTCTTGGGGGAAAGAACTCTAGGTTCCCTCTGTTTTCTTGTTCCCTTTTAGCAGCTGCTCAAGTCTGGGCCTGAGGAAAACAGGTTAGCCTTTGGTCTGAAAGATCACCAATTTTTGAAAAGGCATCTCAGTGGTTTGTGGATGGTGGAGAGAAGGCCTGGGCCTGTTCTGGGCCTGGCATAGTCTTTTGCTTCCCAAGTCTATTGCCTTGATAGGTGTAGGCTGGGCACCCCTTCAATCTTTTCTTTGCAGATTGGTTTCAAGCTCCTACACCTGTTAAATACACTAACGTTACAAGTGGGGGTGGTGAAAACTTGGTAGCCAAGGAAGGGCCACAAATGTCTCTCTCTCTCTAGAATTCATTCTCTCCTATATCCTGCAGGGCTGTAATCCCATTCATGGATCATGGCCATATATCTATTGGCAACTGATTTCTGGAGCGCATTGCATGTTTGAGGGAATTCATGCATACTCAAGAAATGGATGTGGCGGTCAGGAAATGCACATGTTGAATGGAGGAGATAGTGACTATCACTTTTATTATAAAGCAGACAGAAAAATGTCCAGCTCCTTCTGCACAAGGGAGGAGGGGCCTGAAGAGTGACTGGGTGGCCTTCAAAGTAAGAACCTGATCAGATTCTTTAAGCTTAGTTCGAAAGGACATGGCAGAGTATATTAGAGGCCCATGATGAGAGCAAAGAAGCTCGAAGGTCATTTTTACACGGTTTCATTTCGTCTTTACAAGAATCCAAAGAGGGAGAAATTGTCACTCCAGTTTAGGAAAGAAGAAACTGAGACCCGGGAAGGATAAAGCTGCATGACCTTCTGAAAAGCACATAAATAGTAGGGGTGGGAATTAGTTTTACCTGCTACAGCTTTATTATTGTATTTAATCTGTTGAGATGGATGGCGGTATTAAAGACATTTATTTTTGTTGTTGTTATAAATTATTATTATTATTATTATTATTATTATTATTATTATTATTATTATTTCATAGCAACAGTGGTTGGTTGTTTCAGGAAAGGAAGGTGACAATTTCATTGGAAAAATTTGTTCATTGAAAGACAGAGCTACTCTGAGGTAGAAGAGTGAGCATTAGACAGAAAACAAGATTGGGCCTTAAGGGAAGAAGTTTCCCTCTAAGACCTGGAGAAGATCTTTCTTCAAGGTGAGAGTAAGAGAGGAAGGGAGGGAGAGAGGGAGAGAAGGAGGGGTGGAGGGAGGGAAGGAGGGAAGAAGGCAGGGAGGGAGGTGGGAGAGAGATGGGTACCATGAAGGGGATGGGGAGGTTAGTAGGGAGATCAGAGCAATCCCCAGCACAAAGGAAATGTCAGTCATTTATGAGCATTCTAGGGTGGAAAAGAACTTTAACACCACGTGACTTAGTCCAACACATCCTATGGTGACAATAGACAGGACAGAACCTGATACTGGTTATCACCATAGACCAGGGAGCACAGCACAGTCAGCTTCTAAACTCTTAGTCCCTGAGCAAGCACTGCAGTAGGGCATAGCTGAATTCTTTCAGGCTGAGGGGAATCTACCCTCTTAAGAGTAACTGCTTTCTTAAAGGGCAAGCCCGTGTCCTACAACAAAAATATCTTTGTTTAAATAAGATTTTGGGAAAGGTGGTTTATTAAAACTTAGCCAAATTTCTTCTTTCTTTCTTTCTTTCTTTCTTTCTTTCTTTCTTTCTTTCTTTCTTTCTTTCTTTCTTCCTTCCTTCCTTCCTTCCTTCCTTCCTTCCCTCCCTCCTTCCTTCCTTTTCTACCTACTTATCTATCTACACATTTTTCAGAGCCTAATAAACAAGAAAGCTCTTCGAATTTCATGTATCAGAAGCCTCTGAACATGACTTTTTCATTTTTTTTCTATGACAAGTGGCAAAGACTGTTACCTGTTATAGCCAGAGAGTTTATAACAATTTCGCTGAGTTTCAAGACCTGAAATAAAAGTCAAAACACTTCTGTAGTACTCTCTGATTAATTCATAATACCCATAGTTAGTAATTATTTGTTCAGAGACTGTACATAAGAACTTTAATTAGAGAGAAAACATGCTCATCTGATTATTAACTCTTTATCTTAAAGATCGTAGGAAATCGTTAATTATGCTTTAAAAATTACCCAGAGTTGCTAAAGTGATCAATCAAAAACACAAATGGAAAAGTGTTACATGATAGATAGTCAGTGCATGCTGGCCAGCCTATGTGAGCCAAACCTGAGATGGGGACCTGAAATCCCCTAATGTGACCAGACTAATTCTTCCCGCTGTTTAGGGAGATGAATACAGGAGGACAAAGAACACTGTGAGGGACCTGGGACAGGCTTAGAGTAGCAGCTACTGACCTTTATAGGGACATCTCCGATTCATGGAGGCTGTACTCCATATTGGTGCCCATCTGTCTCTAACAAGCTCTTACTGTGCCTTCAAGGAATCATATTCTAGCTCAATTTTCCTATAAAACTTAAAGATTTAGCTGGAGGGAAATAAGCGCCATTCCAGAAAAACATCTCTGGCTCTGGAATTTTTTTTTTTTTGACATAAACAACCTAACAATTGAGTTTTACCAACACACTATGAAATTACCTTGAGAAGCGTTTGCAGAACAATATCGTTTCCATAAGCCATGTGCAGCCAAGGGTGACTTGCAAATATCTCCTGCGTTGAGATGCAGACCCGTCAGGTAGACTTGCTCCAGTCTGCTCTGTGAATGAGCCTGTCTAAGCAGGAATGAATCTAATTGCACCGGTCAAATCCACACCAGACAGGCAGTCCGACGCAGCTGGGCTACAGTAAGTTTGTGCACCGCGTTGCAGGTAGCAGTTTAGTAGAAAGGGAGTCCCTGATGGTACTCAGCCCTCTTTTCTGCAGCTGCCAATATTCCCAAAGGGGACGCACCACACCAGGGCCCACAGCATTCGAAGCTATCATCAACCATATTTTATATTTTCTATTTATATTTCTCATTGTTTTGCCTCATGAACATTGAGTGTAAATACTAAAAATATTAAAGAAAGTATAATTCTTGAACAAAAAGTCAAATTCACTGCTCAGTATAAAATTAACTCTATTAAACATCAAAAGGAAACATTTCACCTACAAACCACATTTTATTAAAAATATTGTGTCAAATACAATGTGATAATATGTCAATATCTCCAAGACTAAAAAATGAGAAGAGAAAAATTATGTCAGCATGATATCAGGATACTGTCTTACAAGTTTATAGCTGAATAATATTCCGTTGTGTCTATGCACCACACTTCTTTATGCATTCTTCTCACCGTTGAGGGACAGCCATATTGTTTTCCTTTACCGGCTTTGATGAGCAGAGCATCAGAGGACAGGAATGAGCGAGTATCTCTATAGAAGGACATAGAGTCCTTCAGGTCTATGACTGGGTCTATACTCGGGAGCATATGATAGATCTGCTTCTAGTCTTCTGAGGAACCACCACACTGGTCTCCACTGTGGCTACACCGGTTTGCATCCCCAACAGCAGTTCCCACATCTTCCCCAACATTTATTATGGATTATTCTTTTTATCTTGGCCATTCTGACTGGGGAAATCTTCAAGTAATTTTAATTTGAACTTCCCTAGTGACAAATAACGTTGAATATTTGAAAAAAACATTTCTTAGTCACTTCAATTTCATATTTTGAGAAGTCTGTTTAGTTCCTTGCCACACTTTTTAATTAGATTGTTTTGTTGTTGTTCAGGAGTTTTTTTTGGTTATATACACACAGGTGTGCATACACACACACATATTCTATATTTTAGGTTATATAATTCTATGTATTATGTATTATATATTATATATCATATATCTATTCTAAGTAGAATAGATATTCTAAATACTCTCTGTCACATGTGTAGCTGGTAAATATTTTTTACGTCCTGCAGGCTGCATTTTCACTAAAGGATTGTGTCCTTAGATATACAGCAGCTTTTCAGTTTCCCTTGTCATGTTTTAGTCTTAATGCCTGAGTTACTAGAATCATTATCCCAAAGTCTTTTGACAAGAAAAGTTCAGGTATGCTTTCTGCTTCCTCTTCAAACGTAGGTGGGAAATCAAGTCTTATGTTAAAGGCCCATGGTCCATTCTGAATTGAGATTTATACAGCATGAAAGATCTGTATCCAGTTTTGTTTTTCTAGATGGAGCCATCAAGTTTGACCAGTGCCATGATTTAAGATGCTATTCTTTCTCTCATATATATATATATATATATATATATATATATATATACATATATTTTTTTTCAAAAATCAAGAAGTTGTAGGTGCGTGGAATTATATTTAATCCTCGGTTTTATTTATTTAATCAACATCTCTGTTTTTACGTCAGCATCATGCTATATTTTATTACTATAGCCCTATAGTATGATTTAAAATTTAGAACAGTGATACCTCCAGCATTTTATATTGCTCAGGATCATTTCAGCTCTCCTGGGTAATTTTTGTTCCTGTATGAAATTTAAGATGATCTTTCCCATTTCTGAAAGAATTACATAGCCATTTTTGGTAGGTGTGATGCTGAGTCTGCAGATTGCTTTTAGTAGATCAGCCATTTTGTTATTATCAATCCTACCAACCCTGGGTATGCACAAACTACAAAGAGCTGATGAAATGCAGAATTGGACTTTGAAAGAGTTAATAAGACTCATAAACATTTAGCCAAATTAACCCAAAAGGTGAGGAAGCAACAGACATTGAGGAAACTGAGAGAATTATATCTCTATAATGAGATATTCATGAGTTGAAGAGCTGTAAAATTGGAAAATCCAAAACAAATGGGTGAAATCCTAGGTATACATGACCTACCAAATTAAATCACGGTGTAATAAGTAATTTAAGTAGATTCATAACAACTAATGGAATAGAAACATTAGTTAACTGTATCTCAACTAAAAATGCCCAGAACCAGAAGAATACAGTGACATATTCTACCAGATCTTCACAGAGTTGGTATCAGTACTCCTCAAGTTGCTCCCTAAATTAGAATAGGAAGGAAAAACTACAAATTAATTTTACAAAATCAGTATTACCCTGAGACTTAAACCAGTCTGTGTTTCATTAATTTCAGCGCTGATTTTGATGATCTTTTTACAATTAGTCTTTGGGGGTGTTGATAGTTCCTGTGTCTCCAGGACCCCTAGGGCATCATAAAGCTGTTACTATGAGGCCTCTACAGCTTTTCACATAGGCAGTTACAGCTACAGACTTTCCCCTTAGGACTGCCACTGTTCTGTGGAGTTTGGTCTGTTGTGTTTTCATTTTCCCAATCAGTTCTAGACATTTTTAAATTTCCATCTTCACTTCATCCTTAATCTAGCGGTCATTTGGTAGCGTTTAGTTTTCACGGGTTTTTATATTCTCTGCACTTTCTGTTATTGTTGATATTCAGTTTTATTCCTTTGTGGTCAATGTAGGGTGTCATTTCCATTTTCCCTAAATTTTTTGAGACTTTCTTATTTTCCTAATGTGTGGTCTATTTTGGAGAAAGTTCTATGGGTGCTTGAGAAGAAAGCAAAATGTAGGTAAGATGTAACATAGATGTCTGTAAGACCCATTTATTTTTGATGACATTTAAATGCAACGTTTCTCTGTTTAATTATTGTTTGACTGGCCTGTCTAACTGGTAAGAGTGCAGTGTTGAAGTCACTCTATGCTGGGGTCTTAGATTTCATAATATTTCTCACCTCCTCCACTGGTATGAACATAATTTCATAAACAGACACATAAACATACATAAAATATAAACTGTTATAAACATTTTTGTTTTGGGGGATGAAGTTCTGCCGATAATCATTAAAGTACAAGAATTCAGGTGAATAAAACACAAAATAAAAGCATTTTGCAAATGCTTTCATCAAAAATCTTAATATATTTCTAAATCAGAAATCTCATCCATGTTTGTCTCCAACTTAAATAGGCGATGGTATTTTGTAAACAATATCCACTCCTTTATTTTAGGAAATAGTTTAACAACACAATACCTGTGTCTTTTGAATATACAAATATAGGGCTAAGGAGATGGCTCGATGAATAAAGCACTTGCCGTGACCTGTGACATGAGTTCTGAGGATGTAAAATACAACAATATTTTTTATCAGGAATTGGGTGACTTATTGTTTGGTTCATAAATATTAAGAATTATGATGTCATTTTGGTAGGTTTTCCTTTAATATGCCTCTTTATATCTCTTCTAACTAGTTTTGGATTGAAGTCTGTTTTGTCAGATATTAGATTAGCTACCCATGTTTGTGTCTCAGTTTCATTTCCTTGAAACACGTTTTTCTATCCTTTTACTATAAGGTGTTGTCAGTCTTTGATGTTTGTTTTAAGAGGCAGCAAAAAGATGGACCCTACTTTCTTACTTAATGGATTAGTCTATTTCTCTTCTTGTAGGATTCAGAAAGTATTGAGAGTTACCACTGGATAATGTATACCAATTCCTGTGTTATTTTATCATAGTGGTCCTTACACTTCTTTTGTCTGTCTCTTCTGGAATTATTCATTTATTACCTGTGCTGTCTCTGATGTGTTTAACCTTGTCATCCTGAAATATCCCACTAACCTATGTCTTGGTAGCCATAGATTCCTTCAATCTGATTTTATCATGGAAAAAATTTCTTTTCTTTCAACTTCGATTGAAATTCTAGTTTGTATAGTCTGAGCTAGCATCTGGCTAGACCTTGTGGAATACCAGACCAGGCCATTCTGGTTTCAAAGTCTCCCCTGAAAAATCAGGTGTTATTTTCATGGCCCTGCCTTTATATGTGATTTTGTTTATCTCTCTTTGTTCTTTAATTTCATGTTCTAAGACTTTCTTTTCTGGTCCTGTCTATTTGGTGTTCTGTATGCCTCTTGCACCATGATGGGAATCACTGTTGCTTTAAGTGATTAAAGCTACTCAAAATTGCCCCAGCAGCAGCTGCCTGAGTCCCTCACTACCCACTCCAATGTTCTGGAATTCCAAATGAAAGACACACACATATGTGGCCTTATATTTAATATGCCTTAATCAGCTCAATGGCTGGGCCACTCCCAAACCGCCACATAGCTAACCAGCAACTTTATAAATCAAAGCCAACTGGAGGCAGGGACCCTTTGTGTCTTACATGCAGAATCTCATTCAATTTTGGGAACCCAATTAACATAATACAATTATTAAACCAAATCCACCACAAATCACTTTCTTTAGACTTGGAAATTATCTTCTATGGTTTGGTTAAAAATATTTTCTATGCCTTTGATAGGGGTTTCTTGTATCCAAACTGTCACTCTAACTTTGTATTTAATAGTGTCTCAGAGTTCCTGAACCTACTATTCCCGGTTATCGTGTTTGTTTGTCTGTTCGTTTAGTCTTAGCACTTTCTTTGATTGAGTGATTGTGCTACCTTGATATGCTTACTTCCACTTGATTCATTCTATAGTTAGGTTTTCCACTAGGGTTTTTAGTTGATTTCCTGAATTTTACTGAAGTTTTATTTCAGTTTGACTTTTCTTCAGAAATTCTATCTTCCAGTTAAATTCTATTTTCACCTCTTGAATTGTTTTCTTTATTTCATTCAACTGTATTTTTGTGGTCATATTCTTTTCGAGTTCCTTGACCGTGTTCATAATTCTTTTTGAAGTCATTGTCTTGTGTATCTGTTAACTTTCTTTTTTCTAGGGATGTTACAGGAGCTCTCTTTAGTTTTTTTTCTGTTGTTGTTGTGGTTGTCTTTCTTTCTTTTTGTCATCTTTAGAGAAGTTAGAATTACTTGGGGAAAGGACCATCAACTGAGGAAGTTTCTCCATCAGATTCCCTGTAGGCAATTCCATATGGCATTTTCTTGATTAATGATTGACTTGGGAGGGCCATCCCACTAAGAGAGATGCTACCCTTGGACAGGCAGTCTTGAATTGTACAAAACATTGCAGTTGAAAAATCTACAAGGAGCAAGACAGTAAGCAGCATTCTTTCATGGCTTCTATTCCAGTTCCTGACTCCAGGTTCCTGCCTTGAGTTACTGTCTTGCCACTCCCCATTATACTAACTCAGGACATGTGAGTCAATCTGTCCTGGACAATCTGTCAATTGAGATTCTCTCAGGTGACTCTAGGCTATGTCAAAGTACCAGCTGAAGGTACAAATGGCAGGTACAAGTGAAATATTCTCAATGTTCAAGAAAAGCTAAAGTAATTCTAGAGCATTTGAAATAACAGTTATTTTGAGCCAAGAATAATGGCACATGCCTGTAATCTCAGAACCTGTGAAGTTAGGAAGAAGGATCAATTTTAAAGACAGCCTGTCCCCTCCAAAATCAGCAAATAATCATAAATTAAGTGGTACTAGATAAAAAATAAAATACCATTTTACTTTCAAGTATTTCATAAATTAAATGCAACTGAACAGTTCAGATAAATATCAGCATTCATCTAAGAGTGAACTAAACCCGACATTTTAATCTATGTGTTTCAAAAATTATAGTTCTTAAAAGAAACAGAGTGAAAAGATAGCTTTCACAACGAGAGAAAAATTTGACAGCTAACCTTCAGACGTACAATTCACATTTAGGCATACAAATAACATTTATAAAGAAATACAAAAATTAAACATAAAAAAAAGCAAATCTGTCCATTGATACATAGAATAACAACTTAAAAAACCATTCTCGAATGAAGAAATACAAGTGGCCAATAATACTTTTTTTAATCTTTGACATCCTTAGCCATCAGAAAAATGGAAATTAAAATCACTTTGGGTTCCTCTTTCTCCACATCTTCACCAGCATGTACTGTCACTTGAGTTTTTAATCTTAACCATTTGTATTGGTGTGAGGTAGAATCTCAGAGTCATTTTGATTTGCATTTCCCTGAAGAGTAAGGATGTTGAACATTTCTTTAAGTGCATATCAGCCATTCCAGATTCCTCTGTTGAGAATTCTCTGTTTAGCTCTGTAGCCCACTTTTAATTGGGTTATTTGGTTCTTTTAGAGTCTAACTTCTTGAGTTGTTTGTATATTTTGGATATTAGCCCTGTGCTGGTTTGTATACGTTCCACCCAGGGAGTGGCATGATTAGAAGGTGTGGCCCTATTGGAGTAGGTGTCTCACTGTGGGTGTGGGCTATGACACTCATCCTAGCTGCTTGGAAGTCAGTCTTCTACTAGCAACCTTCAGATGAAGATGTAGAACTCTCAGTTCTACCTGTATCACGTCTGCCTGGATGATGCCATGATTATGGACTGAACCTCTGAACCTGTAAGCCAGTTCCCATTGGATATCGTTCTTATAATAGTTACCTTGATCATGGTGTCTGTTCACAGCAGTAAAACCCTAACCAAGACAAGCCCTCTATTAGATGTAGGGTTAGTGAAGATCTTTTCCCAATCTGTAGGTTACCATTTTGTCCTATTGACAATATCCTTTGCCTTACAGAAGCTTTTCAGTATCATAAAGTCCCATTTGTCAATTGTTGATCTTAGAGCCTGAGCCATTGGCATTCTGCTCAGAAAAATTTCCCCTGTGCCAATGTGTTTGAGGATATGTCCCTCTTTCTCTTCTATTAGATTCAGTGTATCTGGTTTCATGTGGAGGTCGTTGATGCACTTTAATTGAACTTTGTACAAGGTGGAAAAAATATGGATGAATTTGAGTACTTCTACATGCAGACCAACAGTTAGACCAGCCCCCATTTATTGAAGATGCTTTCTTTTCTCCATTGTATATTTTTGGCTTCTTTGTCAAAGATCAAGTGTCTGTAAATGTGTGGTTTCATTTCTGGGCCTTCAATTCTATTCTATTGATCAGCCTGTCTGTCTCTGTACTAATACCATGCATTTTTTTTTTACCACTATTGATCTGTAGTACAACTTGAGATCAGGGATGATGATTCCCCAAGAAGTTCTTTTATTGTTGAGAATTGTTTTCACTATCCTGGGTTTTTCGTTTTTCCACATGAAGCTGAGAATTGTTCTTTTTATGTCTGTGAAATTTTGTGTTTGAATTTTGATGGGGATTACATTGAATCTCTAGATTGCTTTTGGTAGGGCAGCCATTTTTACTATGTTTATCCTACCAGTGAGTCTTTCCATCCTCTGAGATCTTCTTCAGTTTCTTTCTTCAGAGACTTGATGTTCTTGTCATATGGATCTTTCACTAGTTTGGTTAGTTACACCAAGATATTTTATATTATTTGTGACTATTGTGAAGGGTGTTGTTTCCCTATTTTCTTTCTCAGCTCATTTATCCATTGTGTAGAGGAAGGCTACTGATTCATTTGAGTAAATTTTATATCCAGTCACTTTGCTGAAGTTGTCTATCAGCTATAGAAGTTCCCTGGTAGGTCCCTTATACATACTATCATATCCACAAATAGGGATACTTTAATGTCTTTCTTTACAATTTGTCTCCTCTTGATCTTTGTTTCTTGTCCTAATGCTCTAGTTAGAACTTCAAGTATTATATTGAATAGATAGGGAGAGAGTGAGCAGCCTTGTCTTGTCCCTGATTTCAAGTTGCTCTCCATTTAATTTGATATTGGCTATTGGTTTGCTGTATATTGCTTTTATTATGTTTAGGTATGGGCCTTGAATTCCTGATCTCTCCATTAACATGAAGGGGTGTTGGATTTTTTAAAGGCTTTTTCAGCATCTAATGAGATGATCATGTGATTTTTTTTCTTTGATTTTGTCTATATAATGGATTACATTGATGAATTTTCATATATTGAACACCCCTGCTTCCCTGCAATGAAGCCTACTGGATCATAATGAATGATAGTTTTGATGTGTTCTTGGAACTATAAAATACATCCTGAGTGAGGTAACCCAGACCCAAAAGGACATGCATGGTATGTACTCACTGATAAGAGAATATTAGTCAAGAAGTTCATAATATCCATGATATGACTAACAGACCATAATAAGTTTAGCAAGAAGGAAAACCCAAGTGTGGATATTTGAAACTCACTTAGCAGAGGAACAGAATAATCATGGGAGGCAGAGGGAGGGAGGAAACTGGGATGGAGAGGGGAGTGGTGAGGAGAAAACGAGGGGCAGGATCAGGTATGAGGAGAGACAGGAGGGACACCCAGAGGGGCAGGAGAATGAATAAAAATTTGCAGCAGTGGGGGTAAGAGGGTAGAGGGAACCTCTAGAAAGTCCCAGAGACCTGGAATGTCTCAAATTTTTCCCCAGAATTGTTACTGTTTAAAGGAAATGCAGGGACAAAAAAAATGGAGCAGAGACTGAAAGAAAGGCCACCCAGTGACCAGCCCAACTTGGGATCTATCCCATGTGTGCACATCAAATCCTGACACTATTCCTGACGCCATATTGTACATGCAGACTGGAGCCTGGTATGGCTGTCCTTGAAGAGGCTCTACCAGCAACTGACTGAGACAAATGCAGATACTTACAGCCAACCATTAAATTGAGGTCAGGGCCCAATGTGGAAGAGTTAGAGGAAGGACTTAAGGAGCTAAATGGGGTTGCAACCCCACAGAAAGAACAACAGTGTCAACTAACCTGGACCCCTCAGAGCTCCCAAAGACTAAGCCAAAAGTCAAGGAGCATACATGGGCTGGTTCATGGCCCCAGGCATGTGTGTAGCAGAGGATTGCTTTCCAGGACCTCAGTGGAAGATGATTCATGTGATCCTGTGGAAACGTGATGCCCCAGGGAAAAGGGATGCTGTTGGGATTGAGTGGATGAGTGGGGAAACTCCCTCTAAGAGGCAGGGGGCAGTGTGAAGAACTCAGGGAGGGGGGGACTGGGAAGTGGGCAATTTTTGGAATGTAAATAAAATAATTTCATAAAATAAACAAAACTGCTTTGTGATTCTTAGTCTATCAGAATGGCTGTCATGAGGAAATCAAGCATCAAAAAATGTTGTTAAGGGGAAGGGAACTATGGAGAATACACCCTGGATGGGGGCCAGGAAGGCTGGGTAGAGGGGGGGTAGGTATTGGAAAAAAAATCAACCAAACTTAAGTATGTATTAAAGTGTCATACAGAATCCTGTGTTTTGTATGCTGATTTAAAATTAGAAACAAAAACATAGCTCTTTACAGTACAGCAATTATTTTTAAAACTCCATATCATCTTTATTGACTCTTGTTGAACTATTAACCAGAGACATTTATATTATACTTTCATATGAGAAAAACACTCTTTTTTAATAGTGGGAAAGTCACAGCATTGTCAGGCAGCAAGTCATATTGTCATATTATATTCTACCTACTTTCCTACTGATGTGAAGAGACGCTATGACCAAGGAAACTTTATCTGAGAGAGACCTTGCTTAGAGTTCCAGAGCAGGAGTTCTAAAACCAACATGACAGAGCAGAGTAGCAAACAGGCAGGAAGGTGCTGGGGCAGTAGCTAAGAGCTTACATCCGATCAAAAAGCGTAGGGGTGAAGGGAGAAGAACTAATTTGGAATGGTTCATGGGGTTCTGAAATCCTAAAGGTTACCTCTAATGACACACCTCTTCCAACAAGGCCACACCTCCTCATCCTTCCCAAACAGTTCCACTAAGGGGACCAATCATTCAAACTTAGGAGCCTATGGGAGCTACTCTCATTCAAACCACCACATATTGCATCCACAGGTCAGAGAGCAGAGTGATGAGTGTGATACGGATGAGTGAGTGTGCAAAGCTCACGTTCTCCTCTTTATTCAGTCTAGGATCCAAGCTGAAGCATCATCACTGCTCATTTGCAGGGAGTCTCTTCCCACCTCAAGTGACCTAAGTCTCATAATCTCTTACAGATATGCCCAGAGTCTGTTTCCATGGTGACTCAAAGTCCTGACAAATTGACAATCAGTAGTAACCACCACACTTGCTAAGAGCAAAAACAGTAGATAGTTTGTATTAAAATAGTAAGTACAATCAACGAAGTTCCTTCCCTGGGATGCCTCTAAGAACAGAGGAAAAAATGAGTTAATGAAAGAGTGGCCAGATGACTCTGAATTGGTTACTAACCGATCTTCTATGTAGTGGAATTGAGTGAATAACCAGAGGTCTTCCTCCATCTATGCTCAATCAATGAGTTCTGAGCCCTGCACCAAGATAGAACCAGTAGGAGGAGTGAGTAGAATTCATGAGTGATCGCTGAGGCTGCAGCTCGGTTATTCCAGCTTCTAAAACTGTAATTCAGTGTGGTGCTGCGAACACCAGCGATGTCAAGTCCAGGCAGAGAGGCCCACTTCCTCTCGTCATTTTTTTGTTAGAGATCATTGTTTCTTTTATTTATTATAGGAAAGCATCTGTTGTCTTCTTTTACTCTACAGTTCCACAGACCTACTTTGCAGAGCGTCCTTTAAGACTTTGGAGGTCTCTATATTTAGCAAGCAAAATGATCTGGCGGTCAAAGTGAGACAAAAGAAGACTCCTAAGCCCAGAGTTAAACCGAGGGCTAGGTACACATTGCAGGCACCCAGAGTAACTTAGATGGTGGGCACCGGAGCCAGGAAACTCCTCGCACTCCCAGTCTGCACGCAATTCGTTTCATGCTGACTTCTGCTCCCGATCCGAGACTGATTGGGTTATGCTTGGACTTACATTATTTAATCATTTCATTTGATTTTACGGTCCAGGGCTCTGACTCATCCTCAGCTCCTTTTAGTCTGACTTCAGATTTTAATCTTATACCATTTCCCCCTGAGGAACTCCGCTAAAATCTGGGAAAAGCTGCAAAATTTGCTCAGAGCGATGAGCAAATTTGGGATGCCAGAAAATAGCATGTAAGTTAGCTCAATCAAGTCCTATTTCTGAACCAACAAAGTGAGCTGATTTCTTCCGAGCAGAGAGCTCTCAAGGTCCTCAGCAATACAAACAAAACACCGTTCTATTTCCTTTCTTTTCTTTCGCTTTGGAGTACACTTGCTTTTGACTCCCTCATGGTTGTAAGCCAGTTCCTCCGCCCAGATCCTGACCAGATCTGCAAGGGTCTCTTCAGTCAGTCTTGTTGCTGCTTTTTCTTATTACTGTTATTGTTGTTCTAAAAGAAAAATGGTCCTCTAAATCCCTACTTCGAAGTGTCATCACTAAATGCCACCCTACAACGAGAAACGTGACAGTTTCCAAGCCGTGGTGTTGAAGGTAAAGCATGCGGTGTAATAACTCACATATCTTCAGCAGAGGGTAAAGGCCAACTCATCAGGATCTATGTGCATTTGCCCAAACGCTTCAGCACTTCACAGCCAAGGATTTAATTCAAGTATCATTATAGAGGTAAATTTTAAAATTTTTGAAGTGATATTTGGCCCATTACTTCTGTTTATTCTATCTAGGATCTTTATTTTAAAAAGAAAAAACTAGAACTGGGGTCTCTAGAATAAATTTTTTAAATGTGTATGTGTATTTCCTGCAGGTACGTCAGTGCGCCATTTGCATGCAGGGCCTGTGGACGCCAGAGGAGGCTATCAGAAGCCTGGAACTAGAGTTCCAGGTCGTGGGCCATCCTATCAGTTCTGGGACTTAAACTGGGGTCCTCCAGAAGAGAAGCTAGTGTTTCTGAGCCATCTCTCCAGCCGCTCCAGATCCTTGATTGAAGGAATGTGAATATTTATCATTTTATCCCTCATAAGATTTAAGCATATCATTAATAACCGACTTGTTTTTCTACCTATTAGGATAAGTACCTTGATTGATTTAAAGTGTAATTTTAGATACGATATATTAAAGGCGGCCTCTCATTCCAGTTTTATGTCATTCCGCTGGAAACTGGGTGCTATCTTATGCTTGACAAAAGATGCAAAAAAGCAGGGGTATGGTGGGGGGGCTTCTCAGAGAGATATATAAATGGTAAGCAAACCCCAAGACTCTTACCTTAGCCCAGCTGACATGCAATGAACCCCTTATCTATACAAATTCTGTTTCCGGCTATCGCACAAGCTTGCACTCTGATTTAGAAACAAGAATGTAGACTGTAATTTCTTCCCCAACAGGAGATCTATGACGGTGATTTAGAAGTGACAGTGATGACTAAGGTAAGAGCCACTGTATTTGTGGCCTTTGATTCACCATGAAAAGTTGAGCTCTTGGGGTATAAATAAAAATGAAAATAAAAAAATAAAAAGGACGCCACTATGGGGCAAGGTACACAGATAAAGGTTAGCTGGCAATATTAGAAATCCTCATTACTAGTTGTAGGAGCGATATGTGTGTATCCTTTAGCTAGACTTTACGGAATGTATCTGGACTGTCTGAAAAACTACAAAGAGAGCTTGAAACTGTAGGACTCCGGACATCAGACACAGCTCTCAGTTCTTGGCTTTCCTCCAAGCCTCTTTGTCTGGCCCGCAATCATTCCTGTTGCCACTCTTAGCTAGACAACAGCTGGAACTGGGACAACTTTCCCACCTCTTTCCACAAGACAATCAGTAGTCACTGGATGGTGAAACTTGTGAAATAGTGAAATATTCCATAGCCTGTCATCTTTTAATTTCTGAAACTGCATTTTTTTCACTGTTTCCCAGTGTGCTTCTGTTCCTCCTTGGGAGCTGTGTTTGCACAAGGGTGATGATTCCTCTATATCCACTTCCATGTTAATGGTGGGCTAGTCCCTGCCTAAAAAGGATAATGGAAGTCTCTCTTTATTTTGTCCATTGTTCAGAGGGGAGGCTCCATCTCATACTGAAATCATTCTGGATCAGCAACTGGTTGGGAGCCTGGAGTGTCACCATTTTTGCATGCATTAATTGTTGGATTCTAGAAGACACAAATAGAGTAATTATGTCTGGGACCCAAGAACCAAATGCACAAACGAGAATACACAGTTAAGTGCTGGGCTGTTATCACCCTGGTGGGTCCAAAAGGGAAAACTTGTGACTGCTGATAGATGTTAGCTTAGAGTAGTATATCTTAATCATACCCTTTAATTTTATAAACTTTGTTTAACTTTTAAATGAATTATTTATCCCCAAATGATATATGTTGCTAAGCATTACACAAACTCCTGCCTGGACTCCCAAGAAACCTAAGGCCCTGTGGTTCTGCAGGAGGACATTTTAGGCAGGAGAGTCAAGGTTTTCAAGCTGGGCCTTGATAGCAACCACAGTGGCCTTCCATGTCCACTGTCAACATTTAAATGTAGAAATGTTGAACTTTCTACATTTTAAAACTTCTACAGCTGAAAAGAAACCCCTCAGTATATCAACCCTCTCTTGATTGTATTGACACCTTAGTACTTAGACCACTAAACTCAGGAATGTTTGGTAGCCCTGAGACCATGAATTTCCTTTTTAAAGTAATGTCCATGGGGGTGGGGGCAAGACACCAAGTTGGTAATATACCCAGAAGCTGGAATATTCTCTCTAGTATACTTTAGTAGCCAAGGAAGGTGGACAAAACAGTATATAGAACTCGCCATCTCTGAACAGAACGGAATACATCCTTGTTCAACGTACTAGGAACCCACAGTCCTAAACTGCAGTGGTTTTAACACATTAGGAAGCCTCATGGGAAGCGCCCAATTGTGTCAGTTCACACACAGGAATAACAAAGGCAGAGTCAATAGTACGTTGGTATCTCATTGAGGACAGAAACCAAGGCATGTCACCTTAGTGTTATTTAACCAAGAGCTAGCCCGTGTTTGAATTCTGTTTTTCATTTGCCTTGTGATTTCCCATCACACTGTCTGTTGTATAAGTCTGAATCTGCACTTGACTGAATGCTGTCTTGTGAATCTGACTGTTCCTGTCTGTCTGTCTGTCTGTCTGTGTGTGACATAAAGGGCTTTTAACTCTCTTTTATTGAGCAGCACTGAAAGCATTGAGTGGGGAAGGAATGAGAGATCTTTGCAGGAATCTTTGACAGAGGTTTATAAGGGATTACGTCACTGACTCCACCCGACCCCTCCTGCCCCAGATAGCAAACAACAAACACTATTAAGCAATATACAAATGCTTCTTCCAGCGTTCATGGTGACTATTCATTTTTCTAAGACTGCTTTCGGCCTATCTGCTATTTCCAGCCAATTACTGTCATAACGCACATGCAAACACACACGAATTACTCTCAGGTCAGAGGCATGGGAGAGAGCATCATTTAAAATGACAGCCATGCATTATTTTAGGTTGTAAAATTTGATCACATGGGAAATCTAAAGCAAGGGTGGTTGGTTTACACATTGTTCTTTTTAATGTAGGCTACACAACGGGCTGAGTACACAATAGGACAGCAATCTTCAGTCTTAAGTGACCTCGATATATATTATTAACCCTGGCTGTGAGGCCCAGCAAAGGTTCCAATCTCTTTAGATGTAAGAGATATTTTTTTTATAATAATACATTGCTACGCCAAATGCATTTAAAAAGTGTAATTACAGCAGCGACATGCCCTGACTCGACAGATGTCCACTGTAGTATTTCAACAGGATCCGAAGTATGCAGGAGGACCTCAGGAACCAGGCTGAAGACACACAGCGAAGCAGAGACTCCTTTTTCAGACCCAACAGCTCCATGCAGCCACAGCTGATACCTTCCTGGAGCACATGTGCCTCCTGGACATTGATTCTGCGCCCATCACAGTCACAACCCTGGCATCATTTGTACATTGGCCTTGCTTCCTGATCTGTGGAGATGCTGAAGGAGATGCTGAAGTCTGGGATGAATGTGGCTCGGCTGAATTTCTCTCATGGAACCCATGAATACTATGCAGAGACCATCAAGAATGTCCGTGCAGCCACAGAAAGCTTGCATCTGATTCTGTTCTCTACCGTCTCATTGTGGTGGCTCTGAACACAAAGGGACCTGAGATCCGGATGGCACTCATCAAGGGCAGCGGCACTGCAGAGGTGAAGCTGAAGAAGGGAGCCACGCTGAAGATCACCCTGGATAACGCCTACATGGAGAACTGTGACGAGAGCATCCTGCAGCTGGACTATAACAAAATCTACAAGGTGGTGGAAGTGGACAGCAAGAACTGCGTGGACGATGGGCTCATCCTATTGCAGGTGAAGGAGAAAGGTGCTTGTTACCTGGTGACAGAGATGGGCAGCAAGAAGGGCGCGAACCTGCCCAGTGCTGCTGTGGACCTCCCCGCCGTGTCAGGAAAGGACATCCAGGATCTGAAGTTTGGGGTGGAGCAGGATGTGGACGTGGTGTTTGCGTCTTTCATTCACAAGGCAGCTGGCGTGCATGGGGTTAGGAAGGTCCTGGGAACATCAAGATCGTCAGAAAATCGAGAACCATGAAGGTGTCCGCAGAGTTGATGAGATTTTGGAGGCCAGTGATGGGATCACGGTGGCTCGTGGTGACCTTGGCATTGAGATTGCTACAGAGACGGTGTTCCTGGCTCAGAAGATGATGATCGGACTTTGCATCTGAGCTGGGAAGCCAGTCATCTGTACCACAGAGATGCTGGAGAGCATGATCAAGAAGCCACGCCCCACCCGTGCTGAAAGAGTGAACCATGCTGCCCTAGATGGAGCAGACTGCATCATGCTTGCCTGGAGAAAGGGGACTCCTCTGGAGGCAGTTCGCATGCAGCACCTGATTGCCTGAGAGACAGAGGCTGCCATCTACCACTTGCAGTTATTCAAGGAACTCCGCGCCCATTACCAGCGCCGTGGGCACTGTGGAGGCCTCCATCAAGTGCAGTGGGGCTATTATGCTCAACAAGTCTGGCAGGAGTGCTCACCAAGTGGCCCGGTACCGCCCGAGGGCTCCTATCATTGCTGTGCCGTGCAATCCCCAAACTGCTCGCCAGGCCCTTCTGTACCGTGGCGTCTTCCCTGGGCTGAGTAAGTATGCCGTACAGGATGACTGGGGTGAGGATGTTGACCTTCGTGTAAGCTTGACCATGAATGTTGGCAAGGCGCGAGGATTCTTCAAGAAGGAAGATGTGGTCATTGTGCTGACTGGATGGCGCCCTGGCTCTGGCTTCACCAACACCATGCGCATAGTGCCTGTACCTTACCCTCTGGAGCCTCTCTTCTAGCCCCTGCCCTTTCCCTATCACTATGAGCCATATTGTGGCGCTAGTGGGCTGGGACGCCAGGGAAACTTAATGCCTCTGAAACACGCAAGAGAGCTGAGCTATTTTTCATGGCCCTACCTGAGCCAGGGGTGAAGGAGGAACGCAGGATTGGAAACCCTCTGACTTTATCTCAGAAGGGCAGCATCATCTCTGTGTACTTTGCTCCTGTAGAAAGTTACCCAGAGAATTCTCAGCCCTAGCCTGGAGTCAGGAGACAGCAGGTGTAGGGGCTGAGGGGGTGGGGCCCAGGGTTCTAGTGTAGATGACTTTTGGCCCTGGCCCTGACTTTCTTTCCCAACAGCTTTGCAACCCTCCTCCTTGTGCATTCCACTGCTGTCACTGCAGACACTCCAACCTCCACCTTGTATTCTGTAGCGTCTTCAGGCCTATTGCTATATTGCATATCAATAAACAGCAGGTGAAGCAGAGAGACAGAGAGAGAGAGACAGAGACAGAGACAGAGACAGAGAGAGAGACAGAGAGAGACAGAGAGAGACAGAGAGACAGAAAAACAGAGAGATTGATTCTAGCAGGGCTACATGCTCCCTGAAGACCAACAGGAGAGGAACAGGTCCACGGAAATTATTATCTTCATATTCAGGGAGAGAAGAGGTGGTAATGTGGGGGAGCCAGCCTTGTAGACCATGGCCAGGTGACAAGGGTGAGAACATTGGATTGTGGGAAATGGTCTAGATTGCTTTTGCTATGAATGTTTGTTAACAAGAAGGCATCATTTTGGCAGAGATAGGCAAAAGGCCTTTTCCTATTGGCTTCTGAGGCACATTCAGAGTGGTTACTAAGAAAACAGTTAAACACCCTCTTGTTCTGAGAGTTGTATCGTAGGATTAGTCTGAGTCCCCTCTACTCTCTGATTCCCAGGATGGTCCCCCCTCTCCAGTTAAACTGCACTGAAATCACATGGAGACAGCTTCAGCATCCCTGGGATTTGGACCAGTTCCATCAGAATGAGAAAAGATAAACTTGTCATTTACTTTCAAGGAAGTGTATGCATCCCTCTGGGTCAAAGACGCGTTCTAAGTGGGAAGTCTTTCACTTTGAGGGTTTAGGTTTGGGGCTACCCCCCACCAAAACTATAGATGGTTTGTTCCATTGTAATGGATACAGGTAAAACCTGTGTCTAAGACCTGGCCTTGGGCCAGCTCCCCCACACTGACTGGGAGGATCCTTAGGGATAGGGGTTTCTGCGGTGGTTGGTGCAGGTTAGGATAAACCCAGCAATCTGGGGAGCTGCTAATGTCAGCTACCTTGCTTAAAATAGAAACCACAGGATCTCTTAGTCCTGTATAAAGAAGGGAAAAAATCAAAGTAGAAGAAATGGCTTCACTTTGTTGAGAGCACGTAAGTACTTCTGTGCTGGCTTAGAAAGAAGCCTTAGAGAGAAACAGGAGTCAGAGCAAGGAATGCTCATGAATGTGAATCAATCGTCCCCAGGGCATCGTTTAATTTTGAGTTTAAACAGAAGGTCGAGGGCTTCCTCTGGCTTACCGGTGGGTGTAGGCATTTGCCTCTGGGTTAAAGTCAGACCTGGCTTGAGGCTGTTGGTTTTATTCTGAAGATAAGAACTTTTCCGATGACTCCCTCAGCCCCAGAGCCATGGGGTGCTCAGGACCACATAGTAAGGTCACTTCCACCCCAAATCCCACAATTCTGTAGTCATTCTTTCCAAGACTTAAGGAGGATTCAGGCCCCAGAATCCACAGTCTTTGTGGCCCCATCCTTTGGAATGGTCGTAACTTTGTTCCCAACACACAGGATGTACCACAGGTTTTTTGTGTAGCTATGTACAGAAGAATCTCCTGCTTGACTCCAGAGTCTAAGGCCAGAAACGGTGTGAGGAAAAGCCTTCCTAACGCCTACACCCATCTGTAAGCTAATGGACGCCCCCAATCTTCTGTTTAAACTCAAAATTAAATGATGCCCTGGAGACAATGGATTCATGTTCAGGAGCTTCCCTTTCTCTGACTCCTGGTTCTCTCTAAGAATTCTTTCCTAAACCAGCACAGTACTTATGTGCTCTAAATCTCCTGAGGATGTTGGGTAATATAGTCTTAGTCATACTTCAGAGGTTTGCTAGGATATATTTAATAGTTTGGTCATTTTTTTTTTTTGGTTTTGCCTGATAACTGTGGCCTCCAGAGAGTGTAAATATTACCCAAAGGTTTTTCAACACAGGCTTGGTCACTATGAAGATCCATTAGTGCTCTGTGATGAGTGAAGATGGCCTCAGCTTGGGATTATTTCCTTTAGGAGGGCCTTTGCCACTGCAGTGGCCTTTACAGTCTGACTAGAGAAAGCCTCTATCTAGCCGATGACAGTATCTAAAAACCCCAACAGCTACTTAAAGTGGTCACAGAGAGGCACCTGAGTAAAGTCTATTTGCCATCCCTTAGCTGTAAAAGTCCTTATCCTCTGTATTAGCTCAAAAGGGAGAGGAGGAGGAGGAGGGAGGAGGAGGAGGAGGAGGAGGAGGAGGAGGAGGAGGGAGAAGGGAAGGGAGAGGGGCAGAAGGAAACAGAAGCCGAAAAGGTGGCCGGAGAAGGCTGAGGAGGCAGAGGAGAAGGGGAAGGAAGAGGAGGAAGAGGAGGAAGAGGAAGAGGAAGAGGAAGAGGAAGAGGAAGAGGAGGAGGAGGAGGAGGAGGAGGAAGAGGAGGAGGAGGAGGAGGGGAGGAGGAGAAGGGGAGAGTTGGTGTGCACAGAGTGAAGTATGACATGTCTTCTTTACTGTGATAGCCTGTGTTAGGGCTTCTATGGCTGTGTTACAACACCAAGACCATGACCAAAAGCAATATGGGTAGGAAAGGGTTTATTTCATATTTCATATCACATTTTCAGGTAAAGTTCATCATTGAGGAAAGTCAGGGTAGGAACTTAAGCAGGGCAAAGAGCCTGCAGCAGAAGCCATGGTGGTGTGTTGTTTACCTGGCTTGCCCCTTTCCCATGGCTCAACAGCTTGCTTTCTTACCCCAGGACCAGGTACCTACAGTGGTGGCACCACCTATGATGAACTGGACCCTCCCGCAACAATCACTAATTAAGAAAACATTCTTTCCTGCAGTTCAATCTGTTGGGGAATCTTTTTCAATTCATATACTCTCTTCCCAAACAAATCTAGTTTGTATTGAGTTGACATAATAATCTAGTCAGCACAGTCCCAGTGCTATAAATAGTTGTCTTAGCATTTCTGGGGGTTATCTCTCCCCAGGTGAATGAGTTATATATTCTCTTGATTATTTTCCACTGTAGGGTCTGAGGTATTAGTGTTTTAATTCCCAAGTAGATCCATGGTCTCCTTCACTTGTCACATTGTTCTGTAGCTCACTCTACTCTTGGGGCATACACTCTGGTTTTATACAATTTATTCTTGGAAGAAATAGTGCTAATTCTAGGGAAAACCATAAAACTGTATTTTGTTTTGTGGCTCTGGCTACCAGCCTGTTTCTTTGGGTGCCACCAGACACATCCTACTGATGCCCTTTGCAGTGGATTACTTATTTAGGGAGCTGGATGATCCATTGTAGATCTAGATCTCTTGTTTATGCTTTATGGGCAAGTTGTTGGCTGTTAGTATCACGTTTTCCAGATGTTAGTTTAGCATGCAAGATCGTGCAGACATACTTCAAATCAATGCAAATGCTAATCTTTTTTCTTTCCTTTTTCCTAAATTGGTCCCCTTGACAGGGTCCCGAGTTTAGCATTTTGGAGGAGAGTAGATGGGGATAATGGGGAAGCCTCTGTTACTGACATCTGGCCGAGCACAGCATATGTCCTGCCTTGTGCCCTGCACTTAGAAAATAACTGCTCCCGTCAGCAGATCATATCTCCTCCGAACTGTCTAGAGGATGGTCATTTGAGTCAGCACAGCTGGCATGGGTGGAGGAGACTGGTTCAGTACACAAATGTGCCAGCTTGGAAGAACTTTGCCTGGCCAGAAGGAAGGCAAGATTTAGAGCGCCAGAAGATTTGCTAATTACTTCTGGATCATCTAGGAGGGCTGCCTGATATTTTATTAACCTGCTTCTGGTTAACCAAACATGTCTCTTTAATATTAGTACGCTCTTTACTTGTTGAGGGATGAGGGCTTCTAGCTGTTGCTTTGAAAAATAGATTAGAAGGCCAGACTCTGAGTCCTTTTTACTGGGATAGTCAATTGGCACAATCCTTTAATCTAATAAAGTGAAGTCTCACAGAAACTCTAGCACTGGGCATGCCCAGTCTCTTGTAATATATGAGAGAAAAACAAAAATCTTGCTCTTGGGGCATTGTCTCCATTATTAAATTGGAAATATTAAGAAATGTCAAATTGAGAGATATCTAGACATCTGGGGAGTTGGACAATTCCTAACAGATCTGGAATCTCTTGTTTATGTTTTATGAGCAAGTTTTGGTTGTTAATATGCCCCCATGTTTTTCCGAATGGTAGAATAGACATGAAAGATGGGGGAGGGGGGCAATGAAGACAATAAAAACAAAGAAATGGTATCTTGGAAAATTCTATATGAAGAGCAATTACTTTATATGCTAATTTGAAAATCACTCAGTTAAAAACACCACCATTATCTTACTTGTGTGTTAACCCTCTAGATGGGTTTTCACTCTAGGTGGAGTCAAGCTGAGCACTTCTGGTGGTCACACACTCTACCCAATCATTTCCTTTTACTCTGTTCTTCTCCCTTTATTATGCTCACGTGAGCTGTAGTCACACTAATGCTCTTGAATTTTATTAGGACACACCCTGCACACTCTGCTTCAGGGCTTTTGCGATTTCTGTCCTTTCTGCCTACATAGTAACTGAAGCTTGGGAGCTGGGTAAGATGACGGTTGCCTACGTGAACATCTTCAAACCTTCAGTGACTATGGGTAATTCCTGAGGCCTCGCAAACTTATCTTTAATTCATATCTCCACAGACTGAGAAACATGTATCCATCTGCTTACAAGATATCTTCACTAGATTGTTCAAATGCTGCAGGTGAAAATAATCTCTAGATATGTTTGTGACGATATATGGGGGTGTGGCCCATGTATTGGACTAGTAGGACTTTCAGAACAGGTCCTCGACAACTTCAGAGAAGTTTTGCCATTAATCTATCTAAACCTGGCAGTTTTTGGACAGTAGCTAGCCATTCCCCACAGAAGGATCTAAGCCGTTTCTTAGTCTTTGGTGGCACTAGTTGAATTGTGACTTTCATTTGGAAGGTTATGATTGTCTTGCCAATACATCAAAGCATTCCAGAGATTTCACTTCTTATTGAGCTATCTGGGTTATATTCTGACAGACTTGGCAGCTTTAATTGGCTAGGCAGTTTAAGATTCTGATGGTATTTTGATTTGAGCTTTCCCTGAAAAGGATACATGTAAAAATGTCATCTACATAGTGAATAGTTCCTTCTTCCAAAACTGAATCCCTAAGACTTTTTCATAGTGCTGTACAAAAGAGTAGAGGCTGACCCTTTCTTTGTACTGATGGTGAACTCTGGTGACTGGGTCCTTCCATTCAGAAGAAAACAAGTACCAAGTGTCAGGGCACAAAGAAATGCAAAAAGAAATGGGAGCATCTACTGGCACTGTAGCATAAAGTACACTCAAGGGCTTGAAACAGAAGAGTGTAGGGATAGGCCACCAGAGTATACAGAGGGATTATTGCCTCATTGACAAGCCTGAATCATGTGACATTCTCTGCTTAGTTTATCTACTGCTGGGATTAAGGTACCTAAAAAGAATTGGTGAGACACTCGTAGGTGAGTTTTAGAAAATGTTAATGATAGGTTGCAATCCTAGTTCAGTGTAGGTTGATGACATTATACAGGTGAAGGCAGATACAGGATGGAATGAGGCCTGTCATTGGACAAGAAGGAAGGATGTGTGGGAGAAAAGTTTTAGAGAGGCAGAGGAGGCCGGAGCGAGAAGAAGGCAGCTGAGAGAACACGGCGGCAGATGTTAAGAGTCTTCTCTATCCATATTATAGGGTGTTGTGACTATTTTTAAGGGATGGGTGTATATAGGATTTTGTGTTGTCTAGATAGTCAAATTATATCCCATCAATTGGATCAGAGGATATTGTGTGTGTTCTTTTATGTGGCAAGTTAATTGAGTTCAAAAGAGTGTATGGTAGTGGGACACACTGGGCTGTGTATGTGTGGCATGGTGGAAACAAGCCAAGAGAGCTGTGAGTGAAGGCAGGACAACCTGACAGGGTGTCTCATTGGAATGGCTTGAGGACAGCAGGTCAGAAAGTACTTGGGGGCAGCAAGGAGCTGCTGAGATAAATTAGAGTTAGTTCTAATGGCCCAGTAGAGCCAGAACTAGTGGGAGAGCGACCACAGGGGTACATGCAGGAACTGGATCCACCATTTTTTTATTTTCACTGCAACAGTTCAGCATCCTACTTCCTGTTTGTGTCCTTTACTAATATAACTAACCCCAGGCTCAGTCTAGATTATGATTGGGCAAATCCTTTGGGCTTAATCAGGGATGCCATGTCTCAAACAGTTGAATTGGTTGGACTCCCCTGAGTCATGTAAGAGGCTAGGATTGTCATAACTCTAAGGATACTGCCAAGGTGCATGATTGTCCTTAGGCAAATCAATATGTCTCTTCTTAACAGGGAAGAAGGGCACCAAAGAACCATGAGGAATAAGTGTTTCAAAACATGGTTTTCATAATGGCATAGTTCTAGAGGAATAAAAGTTGAAATTGAGGGTTCCTTCTAGCCCTACTATCTCCATAAACTATAAAGAAAGAGTTACAGAAAAAGAAACAAGGATATAGTCTTAGTAGCTATAATCTATATCAAGAAAAACAAATTACTTTTCTTGAGACCCTATTTAGGGCACCCCAAGGTTCTTTTCTTGGAGACCAAATTGTTAGGAAGTGGGGCCAGACCTATTCCCTTGGCATGCCCAGTTCTGTAAGGTTGCCAGAATGTTAGAGTTTGGTTCTTGGACTGTGAGTAGACAACGCGCCCTCTAATGCCAGGCCCAACACTCATGGAATACAGTAGTGTGTGAATCAAAAACAGGTCTAGCCTTGGACTTTTGATCTCTGAAACTTCATATAGGAATCTCTAATAGGTAGATAGGTCAGCTAATGGTGTCTTCAAAGGAAAGCACAATCATTTGGAGCCCTCTCTCTACTCTCTTCTTCTTCTGGTGTCTTCCTCCAGACCTCAGTTGATGACCACTGAAAAGGTAGTGTCCCACATCTGAGCCTAAGGTGTCTGAGATCCCATCAGTCCTTTTTGGAGCTTTCTAAGGATGTCAGGGACTGACTGGGTATTAATATGCTTACCTTAAAATGCTTGTTCTTCATCAGATAAGGGATCTGTTCCTCATCGGTTAATGGATCCAGACTTGTGAATTTCCGGAAACCCTAGACACAATGGCCAAGAAAGTTAATCTGTTTATTATTCTGTTGAAAACTAAGGCAAGATTTTCTTCCCTTCCTTGAATGTTCTCTCTGATTTTGATATTGTAAAGAGGCTTCTTGTTGTCATTTTTCGTTCCTCCAATTAAGCTTTGTAGCATTGTTGTACAGCTATACGTCCCTACTGGAGTATTGCAATCCCAACCAGTGGGTTTTGATCTGGGATGGCCTGTCCACTAAGCAGATGGACTTTAGGATTTTTACTAAATAACTCGTCTGTGTGCCTTTTAGCTTCCACCAAGATCTTCTCATTTTCCCCAGGAGTACAATAAATAGTTTAGCCTAAGTACAGGTCTTTGCCAGTTGGGAAGCTAAGGTGGAGGTCTTGGGACTATTGATAAATCTGGATGGGTACTCAAAGAGCTTTCTGAGCTTCTTGTATCATTGGCAGTCTATGATTAAGAAAAGGACCTAGACTCGAATTGTGCCTTTGGAGGTAGGCATTTCCCCTGAGGGAAGCACTATGAGCAGAGGAGAGAATGGTAAAGATCTCCACTTCTAGTATGCACATACTCTAGGATTGGGCTCTCTGTTTTTTCCTGGTGTCTTGAAGGTAAATAGGAAAGTTTAGAAAATGGAGCTCTGTGGAGGGGTAAGGGATGCTTCCTCTGGTCCCCATTATCTGTGGATTCTACTTTGAAAAGTGGAGTTTGCCATTTACGCTGTCACTAGTTTCCCTCTTTTGCTTTGTGCAGTCTCCATTCCTGAACATAAGGCACAATAGGTCTTTTCCCTGTTTCCAATGCAATAGAGTCTGCTACATTAAATTTCCATCCTTTGGCCAAATTTCCCATCACCCATTTTGTATTGACATCAGACAGTGTTGCAGTAAAACACAAGCCTCTTTTTCTTTAGGGTCTTGGGATGAAACTCATCTTAACTATTGAGGGTGCACTGTAGCAGGGAGTCCATGGAAAGTGAAGGCCAATTTCTATGGATAATCCCAAAGGCAGAAATAAAGGCAAGAACTGGAACCTCTGGGGGAGAGGAAGAGTCCGCTATGGGCCTTTGAAGAAACCAGATGTTTAAAGTGTCTGAGTGGAAGCCCAGGTGCGTCTGAGCACAGTCAGGAAAGATTAGAAACACTAATTGGTGCTTCAAAGTGATTGGGATGACGCTCTCACTGGCCGGAATTTCTGTGGTTATAGAGATCAGGCTATGTTCTACTGAGGGAAAGTGAAATGGGCAGAGGCAGTTTGGGAGAGGAGGCTTGGGCTTCCTAAGACACCTGCTTCCTTTCTCGTGGAAAAATGGTGGAAAGAAAAGAGCTCACTGGAGGACAAACATTTGAAGGAGATGATAAGAAAAAAAGGACACAGGGAATTTACAAAGCACCTAACCCAAAACCTGGCAGTGAACTCTCAAGGCCGGGTTTCCCCTCCCATCCCAACAAGAGCTGTCAACTTCTCCCTCCCACTTTCGGTCTCTGAATTTCAATCTGTTGTCTTTCCCAAACAGCCATTTCTTTATCCGTCCCAGGGACGGAACGCCCACAGCATGGTTTCAGTACCCTTAAGTTACTTGCTATTTCAGGATGTGCATTCTCCTAGGAGACTCCATTCCACAAAAAGCCTCGGTGTCCAATTTGAGGTAAGAAGGTGACAGAAGCCCGTGGGTGGAGCCAGAAACGGCACCGTGTGTCCGGTCCCACCTGTGCATCACAGATGCATAAGAGACTCATTCCTGGGACTAGAAAGGGAGCCACCCTAGAAGTTTCTTTGGAAGAACAGAAAATATAGAGCATGTGGGTTTATTAAAATCAGTAAAACTAGGGCTGAGAATGTATCAGGTACAACAGATTAGGGGAAATATGTAAGTTCCTCACTTGGACCCCATAAAGTGACAGGCACCTAACATTGGGGTGTCATGGTCTCATACCAACCTATCACCCGATACATGGTATGTGCACTAAGAACCAAGGACCCCTAACTCAGCTGTGCCCCCTGCTGTGGACTCTGGACCTGTCTGGCTCTGGACCTGACCTGTTACTGCCACACTTCCTGCCCCTCAGTGGTATGGCCTTTCCATGTCACAGATGAATTTTGTAGCAGCTTCCCTTTCTGATTAAATCCCAGGACACAGAGTTCACATCTCTGTCCTAAGCCTCGGTTAGCTATTTCCTTCACCCCATAGGAAGACAATCTCTATCCTAATAAGCTCTAAATAGTAAACAAAAAGAAACATAATTAAATTTTAAAAAATGAAAATAGCAAGAGTCCTGAAGAGATGACTTTGTAGGTCAAGCTCTTCCCACGCAATCGTAAGGACCAGAGTTTAGATCCCCGGAGGCTCGTGATAGCCTCTGTACTTTCAGTAGTTGAGAAATGAAGAGAGACAAAAGGCTGAAGTTTTCAAGCTTTGGGTTCAGCAAGCGACCCTGCCTCAATACAATGATTGTTGAAAGACACTTGATATCAGTTTAGGCACATATGCACTCAAACATTCATGTACATACACATATAAATACATACAATAGATAAATATTATTTAAAATAACAAGGCCCGAACTTTGAGACTGTCAATGTTGGACAACAGATGACTTGCTTATAGGAATAGCTTTGGCTTTTGTTTTAAAGAACCACTGGGTTAGAAGTGAGAGTGGGGGAGTTAGGTTATGCTTGGGTGGACTCACTGCTTTGGTATGCCTGTGGTACCTTATCTGGGGTTAATAAATATTGGTTCATATCTTTTAAGGGAATGGATAACACAGCAATCTTTCTCATAATGCTCGGACCATAAATAGTCCGATACAAAACAGTGCTATAAATCTGTCATCCTAGAAGAAATGAAACAAAGCAAAAATTTATCCCTTAGAAAGGCAGAAACTACAGTTGTAAATCACTCTTTATGGCCTCAGCATGGATGTTCTTTCTTGGTTTTCAATCCTAGGCATACGGCCATTATAATCTTCTAAGTGTTTCCAAATGAACACAAAAGTCAATGTATATATTTCCTTCGGTTTTTGCTATCGTATCCCTTGTGTATCGACAAGATAGTTTCTGACCTCCAGAAGCGCTACTACTCCAGGAGTCACGGGCAGTTCCTCTAAAGCAGCAGTTCTCAACCTATGGGTTGCGACCCCTTTGGGGTTGAATATTAGGGATTCACATTACAATTCATAACAGTAGCAAAATTAGTTATGAAGCGTCATTGAAATATTTTTATGGTTGTGGGGTCACCGCCACATGAGAAACTGTACTAAGGGTCAAAGCATTAGAAATCTCGAGAGCCACTGCTCTGAAGGACAGAGTGAAAGCCCATCAAAGTGCTCTCTGTGCTGTTGGCTCTTTCTGCTTTCCTTTATAGCTTCTGGGTTTGGAAAAGTCCAAGGTCCACACTGTTGCTGCTTTCTTTTAGCTCATTGTTTGAATGTAATCAATTTCATGCATTACCAGGCTCTCACTTCTATAAATTGGATCAAACACTAGGATGCAGATGGAATTGACTTCAATTCCAAACCACAGTTTGAACAGCCATGGTACAATCAGCATTGAAATAGCGGTTGTGAGTAACATTTTGAGTTTTTTCTTTGGTTCTATCATTTTAAAAATGTCTAAATTATATCCCCCTAAGTGATATCCATGAAGCACCCACTCAAGCTGATAAACACATCATTTGGGGAAAGGGTGTTCTTATGTGTGCGGTGCTGATGGAGTATGAAATTACGTAACTGTTAAAGAGAACCAATGATATCTCCAGAGTCTCGTGCTTTTAACTAAAAATGTCAATTGCAGGAATTTTCTACAATACAGTAAGATCTTCAGTAAAACATTATCTGCCCTCCACAAAAGGACTGATAAAAGAAATTACGGAGTAGGAAGTCTTTAAAATAGGAATTGAGATCTGGTTTTGCCCTGCAGATGCCATTATGATGAGGTCACCTATGGTTTCAGGAATGGATTCTTTTTCTCTACCAATATAAATAGAATAAAAAGGCAGGAAAGACAAGATTTTACCATTCAGACAAGTTTTCACTCACACACACACACACACACACACGCACTGAGAGAGGGGGTGGGAAGTAGACAAAGCACACAAAGAAACAGACTCTCCACAGAGAGATGATCTTGAATCTAGAATCCTCGTTTGCTGTGTTTAAGGGTAGGGTAGGTTAGTTATGTCCTTAAAGGTAGAATGGATTTCCTTTCTCCCTTAAAACTAGCTGGTTTGGGCTGGTTTGTGGGGTTGACTAGTCCAGACAAAGAAGGGAAACTGGTTGATTCTTGGCATAGGAGGCCCCTGCCCAAGTGGGAGATTTGAAAAGCCCACCAAAAACAGTTCTCTCTGGGAGGGAAAACAAAACAAACAAACAAAACAAAAACGACTAAGTTACCTTGGTCAGGGAAAGTAGACTATGAGCTCATCAGTTATCTTAAATGTTGAAGTTGAAAGGAACACTAATCTATCTAGAGCCTCTTTTTCTAATCTGTCTGCCTACCAAGGAATGTCTAATTCCTGGTCCCTCACTACTCTAAGTTATTCTATATTGTATACATCGTTTTTAGGCTATGCATTGCCCTAGGAGACTCCATTTTACAGGAAGCTTTTGAGCTCATTTTTGGTGGAAGGGTGGCTGCCCTGGGTGGACCTCAAAGCTCCACTATCTGTCTGGCACAGACTGATGGATGAGTTATTTCTGGGGATAGGAAGGGAGCCCCCTAGAGGTTCACTGATAGGAACTGAAACAGTGGGGGCATGTAGGCATATTCAATTAGCATCTAAGAAACCAGGCCAAGCACTGGGCACATAAGAAGGTGCAGGTCCCCTACCTACCACCCATAATGTGATAAACACCTATTCTTGTGAAGGTCTGGATCCACACCAGCCTATCATTGAATATCTGGTGTATGAGTCAAGGTCTGGAGATTCCACAGTTTGGTCTGACCCATTGCTCTTGACAGTCTGCTCAACTGCCGACCTAACTCATATGCCTGCCCCTCATCAGGATACAGGACCTGACCCATTGTTTGCTGCCCCTGACATGCTTCATGCTCAACACTGGTTCAGCCTTCAACCTCACAGGCAAGTTCTGCAGCTTTGCTCTCAAGTCTGACTCCAGCAGCTACGGCCGCAGGACTGGTGTAGTTCCTCATTTTATCCATGAGGCTCTTTCTCAGCCCATTTCTGAAGTTTCTTGATCTCTGCTGTAGCCTCTTTAACTTGTATTCATTCTGTAACCCACAGATGATGGATGATAGATGGACTGATAATAGGTAGATAGATAGATGATAGATGATAGATAGATAGATAGATAGATAGATAGATAGAAAGAAAGATAGATAGATAGATAGATAGATAGATGATAGATAGATAGATAGATAGAAAGATAGATAGATAGATAGATAGAAAGATAGATAGATGATAGATAGATAGATAGATAGATGGATGATAGATAGATAGATAGATAGATAGATAGATAGATAGATAGATTACACACACACACACAGAGACATATCATGTATGATGTATGATGTATGATGTAGGGGTTAATAATAATTAAGATTGGATGAAAGATTGCATTTGCCCCAGCCATGGTACAAAGATTGGTGGATTTTGTGATAAATTGCTATCATTGAAACTGCTAAATCTTGAGAACTTATCATTATCCAACAAATTCTGACACTGTGGAAAGGCACAGACATGTTCACTTATGTTTCAGGCAGGGTACACCCAGGACAATAGGGATGAAGAATCCCTTCTGATTTTCTAAAATGTTCTCTCCAAAAGTAACAAAAACCATTACATATTCAGGGACAGAGAGAACCTTCAAAGCCTGCTAGAGACAACGTTTTCTATATCTCTTGTAGTTATTGTGTTGAAATTGTTACTTTCATTTAATTAAGAAAATCAATTCATTTCAATGAAATATTAAGAACCAATAGCTGTTAATTAAATGAATGTTGGAATAAATCTTTCATTATGTCATTGTTATATGAACACAATTGAAATAGTAATTACTTCAAAGAACTTTAAAGCAATTACTTGACCACATCTCTCTAATGGTATTTAATCAGAGGGCAAACCCCAAAGAAATCTGAATGTGGATCCAGTGATTTTATTGTCATTAATATCAGCATTTTAACTTTGAAACTATAAATATAACGTGAAGCAAAGAAATAACTATTTCACTGTACTGAGTATGTTTCAAAGCAACTATTTTATTATAAGAAAAAAATTTATACTATTTAACTTTAAAAACTATAATCTTAATGTTATTTGGAAAGATTAACATAGAATAATGATTAATCATTTTTGTTATAGGCACCCATAAATTTCAGTTCTGTCTATTGTAAAATAAAAAAATAGAAAAATGACAACTCTAGAACAATAAGCTTGTATCAACACAAAAAACACAAGTCTCACCTCAAAGGAGACAAGACATGGTTTATTCTTAAACCAAAAATGGTGGACCATGTCCTAGGAATATGGGTCTAAGAAACCCCAAATTCTATGTTCCAATGGATGTTTGATGTTTTTATAGTAAGAGAGCAAGAAAGTCATAAATCAAGACATTTTTCAAATCCATTGGTGGAAACAAGGGGCAGGTGAATTAAAGCAACACTGGAAAGCTCTCTGACTGGACCTCTGTTCAGACACTATCCGGTGGCATCCCAATCTTCTGGCTGGTAGGAGCTAGGTGTTTGTACATTCCAAAGTATTTACCTAGTAGTCACAAAGTCTTATAATGTTTTCTGATTTACTGAGGAGAACAATTAAATGGCTATTAAGAGGACTGAAGATGGCCTTAGGTAATTTGGCTCTTGGCTTGCAATGTTCCAACATCACCAGCAGCCAAGCATTGAAGCTCCGTCCAGTTCAGTTACTTAGCCTTGCAGTGGAAGGAAGATTTGAGCCCTTCCAGGAGATTTCATTTACATTTCTCTTGTGCCTAGACTATAATTTATGGCTATAATTCCCTTCAGTGAGAGGACACCATGGGAAAATCACTGACTCTAATCTAAAGTAAAAATGTAAATAGGGAATGTGGGTCATTTCATGTCTAGGTAATTTCAACAGGCATCACTCTTCATTGTGGCCACTTGAAAGGATTATCAAAGGCCACAGATGTGTGTTCAAATAGCTGAAAGACTAATGATTGACTAGCAGATTGCCTGGTATGTGTGAGTTTCTAGTTGTCAGGACAACTCTCTCAGTACTAAAGTCTGATAACGGAAGAGAAGGGACTGGATACTGACTCTCTTCTTACCGACAGATTACAAGATTGCTGCATTGAATGGAAAGAGTCTAGCCAGTAAATGCATAATAGGTTAACAGATAGATGACTGCTATGATTTGAATGATTGTCCTCCCACCCAGTTCACACATTAAAACTTAGACCATCATGATATGAAGACAGAGGGATTTGGGGAGAGGATGAGGTTTGGAAAGCTGTGTCCTTGTTATCAGGATTATTGCCTACTAAAGGAGGCCTGAGGGAGCGAGTCTGTACTTTAACACATAAAGACATAAAGAAAGCATCATCCCTGAGAACAGGCCAACTAGAAACTTCCTGTGGAATGTTTGTCATGGGCTTCTCAGTCTCCAGGATTGTGTGATAACTTTTTATTGTTTGTAAATTATTCACTCTAAGCTACTTTCCTATAGCAGCCAAAAAGTTCTGTAACAGACACCATGTTGCCACTCCTAATGAAATAGTCCAGAGTACTAATTACCAATAGGTAGGAAAACTGTCACGTAGGCGTTATGGGGAATTTTACAATGAGAAAACCAATTTTCCACCCAATGATCACTTACAGCAATCAATCTTTGCACCAATGAGTCAAACTTCAGACAGAAATTGTGAGCCCTCCCCAATAGACTGTTGTCTTCACGCAGGTTAGGGCTGGCACCTGTCCAGGATAGGACAGGGCCTGTGATTGGGCAGTGAGAAAGGGGGCGGGGACAGAGTTTTGGTAAGGGGAGAGAGAAGAGCCAAGATGGAGGCAGAGAAGGATGACCCAGATCCATGTGACCTTAAATGGCCACAGGGTAGTTATGAAATTTTTTTTAATGAATGAGGCAATTTATTAACCCTTTGTTCTAACACTTCTTGTTGGCAGCTGCCACCTGTCCAGAGATCCTGTCCAGATCTCTCTGTCCCTGAGGTGTTAGCTTATGGCCCCCATCTTGGTCCTTTTCCACCATTTTCAGCCCCTCCAGGGCTTGGAGGACTCGGCGGGCCACACTCTTAGAGCCTCTGTTGAGGTGGCTGGGCCTGACACCATTTCTCTGCGGTCCTCCATAGATCGTGATCATGGAACCAACTCCCGCACCACCACGGAGGTACGGGTGCCGTGCTGTGGAAGCAGCTTGTGTATAGAACCAGTTCTCATCATATGGGGCAAGCTCTTTATGTTTGGCCAGCTTGACTGTGTCCACCCATCCGGGGACTTTCAGCTTCCCGGACTTTTTGAGGAAGGCTGCCAGAGCTCTGATGAACTCCTGCTGGTTAACGTCTTTTACAATAACTCCGGCATCGTGCGGCCTCCGTTCTGCCAGCCAGGGGAAAGGGCGTTAGGAATATTTCTTAAGAGATGCATTTTTATAAGACGATTTGTTTTATCTAGGTGGGAAGTTAATATCATAATCAATTGGTTGTGAATTTATTGTGTGGACGTTTTGTAGCGTGTAAATAATTTACTGAGGTAAATTATTGAGATAAATTTGATTGTTAAGTTCCTAGCTTCTGGAGTTTTGATTTGGTTGGGCCGGTGTGGGTTATGACAGTGACCGAAGCGGGTATTTGCAGGGAATGTGAGCAGAATTCGACAGCAGAGAGACAGCCGGGAGAGGGTGACCATGACATGTGGTCAGAAAATAGCTGGGGTGGCGTGAAGTGGTGCCCCAGAGCAGCCGCCACTGAGATGAAAATACCCCACTAATGCCATATGGCTCGACGATGCCAGCTAGCAAGGGTTTGTGGGTATTTTCATTATTTAGTGCAACACTCCCCCGCCAAAAAATTTTTTTAAAAGAACCTTGATACCACTAAAACTTTGGCTGAAATATGTGATGTGAATTTTAATCCCTCTGAAACATGATGCCATGAACGAAGCTCTCTCTGCTCCATCAGCACAGCATGCACATACATGTGAGTCTCCAGATGCACGCCACTGCCAACAAAGCAAGTGGACTTGTTTGTCGCATGTCATAGATCCACTCAGGGCTCTCCTATGTTTGCTCCAGACTCCCCCTCCTAAAGTACATCTTTCGTGAGGTAAACAGTATGGGTGAGCAGTATACATGAACAGGAGGCACTTCATTGGAGCCATTTTTAATTACACAGACCAAGGATTTCTTAAAAGTATATCAAACTATCGCATATTCGTGATACCCAGAGTCTTACATGACATGTAACAAATTTGTTTTGATTAATGAGATAGATTACTTAAAATTCAGGCAGAATGAAAAAAATTTTAGACACAAGAAAATCTTAGATATAATTTCTGCTCACCATGACAGTGTAGAAAAACGGTCAGAAACACTACATTTATTCATAGCACATGTTTTATTAAAATTTGACTGCATTAGAATAAATTTTCATGTATTAGCAAAAAGGAATTAACAGTTTTTACATTTATTTAGTTTGGAGCCAGGGTGAGCTTGTAGAGATTGAGAAACAGTCATGGGAGTTAGCTCTTCCTTACACCATCTGAGCTCCAGGAATGGAAATTCGTCATCGGGCCTTGACCTAGGGGTGACTGAACCAAGTCACCAACACTCTAAAAGAACTTTTGGAAATCTATATAATCTTTGTGATACTATGTCTGCTTTAACTTATGATTTTTTTAATCAAAACAATGGATGGCTTATCACAGAAGTAGGCTTACCACCTGAAGATTTTAGGTTTTTTGCAGAGAACTGAAAATTTTCATAAATGTTCATGTGTTCACAGAACAATTATTTGTGGACATATTATTAATTTATTTCTATCATAAAGATATGCTTAAGCCTTCCCATTGTATTCGCATAATTTCATCATTTATTTCTATTTGCTTGATACGTCCAAAGGAAAGAATAGATGTGTAAAAGGAAAATTATGCTGTGGTCATCAGAATCTGAAATAACGTAGATCCTCAGGAAGGGATTTACAGGGCTTCTCCATCTTTGTAGACTGAGTTAAATCACAAATCAGAACACGAACTTGCAGAAAAGGTAGATTGTTCATTAAAGGTGTTTTGTTTGTTTGTTTGTTTGGTTGGTCCGTTGGCTGGTTGGTTATTTAGTTGTTTTATTGTTGTTGTTGTTTGGTTTGGTGGGGGGTGTATTTGAAATTGTATTAATATCTTTGTTAAAGAATATTTGGTTATGTAAGTTATGCTGGGATTTGGCAATAAGGGGGAAATCACAACTGGTATGAATCTATAACTCACAGAAATTATAGTTTTTGTAAAAAATGGTTCACCTGGTTGAGAGTATAGCTCTGCTCTTCAAGGCTCGTATTAAAGAAACTTCACATGTGAAGGAGAACTGGATATATCAAACACGATAAAAAGAAAGGCACTAAAAATAATCCTAGGGAAACTTCTAAAAATACAGTAATCTCTGAGAACATTTGAAGCGGACCTTGAGTGGTGAATTTTTAGTTCTTTTTCTGCTCTGGAGCAGTTTCTTACTGACACCTCACTGGAGAAACTAGCCCAGTGACAAAAGGATGCGAGGATTGTGCAGAACCCTTGACATTTCCGAAACCAATAGGACTGGAGGGATGATGAGCTTCCTCTGCGAATTTTCCTCCAAACACCCAGAGCTGATGTTTGGTAAATTATGAAAACTTACACCTCTTAATGATGTTTCTCTTTGAAGTGTTTGGAATAAAATAATAAATCTCAGGTCTGGGGTGATCGTGAATGGAATTCTTCCATCTCACCAGCACCCCAGCTATTAAGTTCTCTGCCTCTCCCTTGTATGCACATTCTGGGCAGGGGATCCAGAGCAGAGAGAGTATTTGTGCTCCTTGCTCACGGTCTGTGGAGACACGTGAGTGGTTGTAGCCAATGAGATTCACGGAGAAGATTTGACGTCACCTCCAGGCTTCTTTCTGAAGAGTGCCATCTTAGAGATAAACCCGGAAGGGAGCTACCAGCGTGAACAGTTTCACTGACTGAAACCACGTCAAAGGATGACATTTGCAAGACTACATGCTAACACATGCACCTGTGGTACATTTTTCCCGCTAGAGGAAGCCTGGCATGTCCTGATTTGTCAGCTTCTTCATAGTGCCTTAAAAAAAAAATCCCTAAAGGTGTTTTAAAACTACTGTCATAAAGTTCCAATTAAAATAAATTCAGTATCTTAAATATTTACAGTGGTACATATTTACTAAGTTGATGACAGCAGATTATGCCGGTGACTTCTGATGACATATTTTCACACAGGCCTATTATAGATTGCTATTTGAAGCTTATGTAAACAGAAACAAATATGCTACCATTTCCTTTCTACACTGCCATATACATCACAAACGTCCTTCAGTTTCTAGGGTTCATCTTATATAAATAAGAACACCTTGCAGTGAGAGCACCCTGAATATTACATCTGAATGAGAAAGATGTTGAAACAGAATCTCCAGTGGACAGGAGAGTCTTACTCAGAAAAGAACTGGGTCCCAGAACGCTAGTATGAAGGAAAAGGCCAGTGATTTGTTGAGGAAGGAACAAGAAAGCAGACCAATGACAGCTTTTCCTTTATCGTGGACGTTTGAACAAGGCTATGATTCAAATGGGAAATGATCATCATAGACTCGTGTGTTTGAACATTTGGTGCCCAGCTGATGGTGCTATCTTAGCTCTCTTTCCTAGACTCCTGTTTTACCTGTGTCCTGCCAGCTGCTTCTCTGTTGTCCCTACAAGCCCAGAGAAAACCCCTATCTCTTTATCAGAGCTCCTTCCATAAAGGCTCTTCCAAGCTGACAGAGACAGAGGCAGAGGTAGAGAGAGGAGTGGGAGCTCCAAGCCAAGTCAGTAGGGACTGAACCATTTCACCTTTGATGAGGGGTAGCTCGAGGCCACTGGCTAACTTTGCCTCCAGTCTTAGAGCAAAGATCAGGAGACCTCTCCCAGGAAGGAACTTACCTTTCTTTAGCATTTTTATCTAAGGAGGCTTTTAGAGGCACAACCAAACTGCATCTCTATAGGACACACCTAACAGTATCTGACAAAGGCAAAATCTAGTTAGGCTTTTATATTCTGCTAATAATTAGGTTTTCTATTTACTGTCAGACCCTCCTGGGCTCCCTCAGTGTTTGCCACCTGCTGAGCCTTGCTGACACATGTGGAAACTTTTGCTTTTAAGAAAAGAACACCTTGGCCTTTGCTTTTTGGCCTTGAGTCAGTTCCTGTTTTTATCCTGAGAACATAAGCTTGTTTTTCCATTGTGCTTCCGGGGTTTTTCCATGTGGTGGATTTGGCGTATATATACTGTGAACCTCAGTAAAGCTTTGGCATTCTCCTAGCATGGATGACCCGAGTCTCTGTCTTCTGTTAAATCCCCCAGGCCTACCCTGTGCCCGGTTCTCAGTACCGTGGCGGCGCGGGTGCCATCAATTTACAGAAATCAAATATCCTGTAACATTTCTTCTGATTCCTGTTGACTCCATGAAATACTTGGAAACCTTACACTCCGGCCACCACAGGGAGGAGCTAGTCCCTCCACCATGCCTTCTCGCAATGGATTATGTACCCTTCAGACCTTCTTTGTAGTTGCTTCCAGTTAGGTATCTGGTCATGAAGACTAGAAATTATCTAATACAATATGAATGATCTAGGATGTGTGTCTAACATGCTAGGTCCCACCAACCCAAAATCTGAGAACATCATCAGATGCCATCCAAGGGCTGTGGCTGGGGCTCCCTGCTTTATCTGAAACCCTCGCCTATGATAGTTTCCAATCTGAAATTATCTTGATCTATGGCTTTCCTTATTCTATTACTATAAAAAACTTCATGAAACCACTTCCACAGTAGAGCGTGGACTTTTGAATACCCCAAGTCTATGGTCACTCGTATTTGTCTCCAGAATAAACTCTCTCTTATCCCCTCTAAGTTGAAAGTTAAGTTTTCCATTGATGAGTATCACCCCTCTCCTTCCTGGCCCTGCAGGCACAACTCGGTCTTTGACTCTGTTTGCCACACACTGACAGACACAGTGGCCTCTGCTGAAGTTCTTTGTGCGTTGCCCTCTGGTTTTCTAACATAGATCTTTCATCAAGCTCATTACAATCATCCTCTCAAAGTAGCTTATGTGACAAAGGCCTAAAGTGTTACTCAACACAGGTGACAACCCACAAACTAGACAAATGTGTACTTCCATCTATAAGGTAACACCCTAGCTGTGAATCAGGATGTTTGTAGTAAGGGGTTATGGCACTAGTTTCTTTTTTTTTCCTTTTAAAAAACTTCTTCTCTTAGACCTTATATCCCGATCATAGTTTCCCTTCTCTCTGCTCCTACCAGTCCCTCTCCCCATTTCCCAATTCCTCTCGATCCACTGCTCCTCCATTTCCCTCCAAAACCAGAGCAGGCCTCCCAGGGATATTAACTAAACATGGCATGGCAAGATACAATAAAACTAGGCACAAACCCTTACATTAGGGCTGGGTGAGGCAACCCAGTAGGGGGAATGGGGTCCCAAGAGCAGATGAAAGACTCAGAGGCACCCTACTTCCACTGTTAGGAGTCCCACAAAAACGAAGCTACCGTAATATGCAGAGGACCTAACACAGACACATATAGGGTCTGTGGTTGTCACTTCAGTATCTGTGAGTCCCTATGAGCCTCGCTTAGTTGATTCTATGGGTCATGTTTTTGTGGTGTCCTCTACTCCTCTCACTGCTACAAACTCCCCCTCTTCTGTGGGGTTTCCTGGCTCCGCCCAGTGTTGGCTGATAACATTAGTTTCTAGTTGTCAAATTGGATGTCTCCTTGGCTTCCCAGCCATTCACGTTGTAGTCCGTTATGGGTGGTCCAATAATCTCTCTTAATTTTCTAGTTGCTTATCCTGCATCTTCCCAGACTGTCATATTTGAGCTTTACTGTTGTATCTCAAGGATATCAATGTTTCAAAATTTCTCCCAACCAAAATCACTAGGTCCGTGTTCTGCTTCCTCATTCTTGCAAGGTAATTACGAGAAACTGACAAGAAGACTTGTTTAGAATCTTGAGCAGATTTGAATGGATATTGGTAGTGTGCCTCTTAATAATGTCTACCTTAAACAAAGGAAATCACAGCCCAAATGCAGCTGATGCTGTATCCCCAAGGACCTTTCTCCATTCTCAACAATACCCCATGTTAGAAATCAGGCATCTCCATGGCCTGCCAGAGGGGTCCGACGGCAGAACACGTCATCACTAGTTGCCCAGAGGCAACACATTCCCACTGTTGCCTCCTGGCGCATGTTCTCCCACGCATGCGCCATATCTCTGCTCGCCCTCCCATTTCCTCCTCACCGCACCCCCCCTTTTTTTTTCCTTTCCTCCACCCAGCGACAGCCTCTGTATTCCCTCTCCCCCTCACTGAATAAAACTGCTACGCAAGATCTGTCACAAGGTGTAACTTTATGGATCCTGCGACATAGATCCCACACAACAAGCAAGTTTTCCCTTTGCAGCCTCAGTGGGGCACTTGCTTCTCTTCTTGATTATTCTAGTCCCGAGAGTTTAAAAAACAATGAAATCCTCAAATATATAAATATAGAACAGCTATAGTTGATATGTGAGATGAAGGGCCATTACTTTCCCATTAAAATCACCTTTCTACACTTTCAGGCAATGTCGGGGGAAAGTTTGTGGTTTTGTTCAGTGTGTGATATATATATATATATATATGTGTGTGTGTGTGTGTGTGTGTGTGTGTGTGTGTATATATATGTATATATATATAAAATCAGACTGTGAAACACATGACCAGTTCCCAAACCAACATGTAGCCTTGAAATCACATTCTTGATATACTAATTAACACAGAAGTCTGATTTTTGATAAGACATGACAAGAAGGAATGCTTTGCAGTGAGAAAATTGCTTTTGCTTTAGGTTTCCTGTCCAACCTTTGGTTAGAAATAGAATCAATAAAATTGTCAGTCTGCGTGAGACTCAATCAAGAGACGAAGGGACTCGATAACAAGCTTTTGTATTTCAAAGGCCTTTGTTCAGAAGCTTTGAAGGTAAACACCTGTACACGGTGTACTCATTACTCCAGACGAAAGTTTCAGTTTTAAAAAAAAAAACAACAGACAAGCTAAGCTGTTTCATACCCCGATTTAAGTCCTAACAGTTGTACAGTGTTTTAGAAGAAAGAAACTGCCATTAGCAGCTTGATTAATTAAGTACTTAATTAAATTAAGTGAGAACTTGATGCTCCGGGGAACTTACTCAGTGAACTTTCCAGCTTGCCTCAGCCCTTGTTAGCAAATCACAACTGTGACAATTCACATACACACGAGAGAGCCAAACTTGTCAGTGCTTAATGAAATGGAAAAGTTAAACAATGATTTGAAGAGACCTCAGTTCAAACAGAAGACTTCAGTCTGGCGCTCTAAGTAATGAGGGCACCGTACAATCAGATTCTCGGGGTTAGCCTAGTTCTGCCTCTGCAGCTCATGGGAGTTGATGCTAAGCACGGGTAATAAATAGCAAGGCAGTGTTTTCTCCTTCCTGCAATGTCAGTGTCAAACCATACTAGGAAGTCTCTAGTGAAGTTGCTTCCTTAAAATACTCTTTACAAATCTACGTATGTGTATGAAGAAGCCTGTGGAGTGCACAAAATATAAGGGAAAGCAAAACAATCCAAGAGGGCAAACGTCTATATTCCCTTTTCAAAATGAAGTTGTTTGTGCAAGAATCTTTATTCTTGCATGAACTTCGACGGTCCTATGAAAAATCTGATCGCATTTAACATAGAGGTTGATTTGTAAAGAGATAACATTTTATAATATTTGGTAAGCCCACTCCACACCTCTCCATTCATTCATATCTTCTGTACCCTGGACTTTAATTTGAATCCATTTATCAACAATTGTGGACTCTTCATTATACTAATGTCAGAATATATTCTGACTATTTCTATTATAATTGCAAAATTAAATGTTATATCTTGTCTCTAAATTTTTGTGAAATTTATTTATTAATCAATTTATATATTTTCAGAGGAGGAAGGCAACTACCATAATATAAATGTGGATATTAGAGGACAATTTCGGTCTTTCCAAGAACACTTCAAGTAGTTTGGAGCATTTCAGCTACAAAACGTGCTTGTCCTAAAACACCAAACATCAAGTTGCCTGTTACAGCAACCCCTTTTCTTCTAGCATATCTGGAGAAAGAAGACATTTCCTCTGACTTAGCAGTGGTGTGGAAAATACCATCTGCAAGCAAACTGAGGGAATCACCTTCATTCTTTATCACCTTTAAACACCTGAGTCCCTGAGGTGGAAATTTCCGGTTATGTCAGGTGATACAGACTCATGTGGTATTTTGCTAACACGGACTCACCTGGTGTTTTGCTGAGGCAAGACCCATGGGAGGACACATGATGTTTGGAGAGAGCAATTCTTTTTGGTCCAGCATGTCGTCTTTCCTGGTCTTTAGTTTGTTGAGAGAGGCATAGCAGAGACCTTTCCCTGGCATTCAGGCTGGTCCTGACCACTCCCACTAACTAGTGCCCATTTGGCAGAGGCCTGGCAGTGTTTCCTAGATCATGCCACTGGTACTGATTCATGTTTGGTATCCTGTCACTACTAAACTGGACTGCTGGTGTCCTGACAGAGACTAGAATCTCCCCCAAGGAACTACTTCTAAACAGGTCCAAATGCCCTTGACCTATTTACCATCCTTTCTTTCCTTCCTTTGAATCGTGGGCTAGAAGGGTGGTCGAGGAATTTGAGAGACCTTATTAAAAGTAGGTTTAAAAAATCTAAGGCTAAATCCTACAACAGATAGAGGCCTTATATCCAAAATATACAAAGAACTCAAAAAGTTAGACCACTTGAGGGGAGACAAATAACCCTATTAAAAAATGGGGTTCAGAGCTAAACAAAGAATTCACAGCTGAGGAATGCCGAATGGCTGAGAAACACCTAAAGAAATGTTCAACATCTTTAGTCATCAGGGAAATGCAAATCAAAACAACCCTGAGATTTCACCTCACACCAGTGAGAATGGCTAAGATCAAAAACTCAGGTGACAGCAAATGCTGGCGAGGAGGCGGAGAAAGAGGAACACTCCTCCATTGTTGGTGGGGTTGCAGTCTGTTAAACCATTCTGGAAATAAGTCTGGAGGTTCCTCAGAAAATTGGACATTGAACTGCCTGAGGATCCAGCTATACCTCTCTTGGGCATATACCCAAAAGATGCCCCAACATATAAAAAAGACACGTGCTCCACTATGTTCATCGCAGCCTTATTTATAATAGCCAGAAGCTGGAAAGAACCCAGATGCCCTTCAACAGAGGAATGGATACAGAAAATGTGGTACATCTACACAATGGAATATTACTCAGCTATCAAAAACAACGAGTTTATGAAATTTGTAGGCAAATGGTTGGAACTAGAAAATATCATCCTGAGTGAGCTAACCCAATCACAGAAAGACATACATGGTATGCACTCATTGATAAGTGGCTATTAGCCCAAATGCCTGAATTACCCTAGATGCCTAGAACAAATGGAACTCAAGACGGATGATCAAAATGTGAAGGCTTCACTCCTTCTTTAAGAGGGAACAAAAATACCTTGGCAGGAAGAGAGAGGCAAAAGATTAAAACAGAGACTGAAGGAACACCCATTCAGAGCCTGCCCCACATGTGGCCCCATACATAGAGAGCCCCAATTAGACAAGATGGATGAAGCAAAAGAAGTGCAGACCAACAGGAGCGGATGTAGATGGCTCCTGAGAGACACAGCCAGAATACAGCAAATACAGAGGCGTAATGCCAGCAGCAAACCACTGAACTGAGGCAGGACCCCCGTTGAAGGAATCAGAAAAGAACTGGAAAGCTTGAAGGGCTTGAGACCCCATATGTACAACAATGCCAACAACCAGAGCTTCAGAGACAAGCCACTACCTAAAGACTATACATGGACTGACCCTGGACTCTGACCTCATAGGTAGCAAAGAATATCCTAGGAAGAGCCCCAGTGGAAGGGGAAGCCCTGGGTCCTGCTAAGACTGAACCCCCAGTGAACTAGACTGTCGGGGAGGGCGGCAATGGGGGAGGTGGGGAGGAACACCCATAAGGAAGGGGGGGGGAGGGAAGGGATGTTTGCGGAAACAGAAAGGGAATAACACTAAAATGTATATAAGAAATACTCAAGTTAATAAAAAAAATAAATAAATAAATAAAAAATCTAAGGCTACATATCCCTTTTGGCTGTTATTTAAGTTCATAATCTCTTAGGTATATAAATTTCAAATATATAAGGATTGAATTCTCATATTTTAAAAGGTTAAAATGATTATTAGCTGAGGAGTAATGTGGTGGCCCATCTATGCCCTGAACATTCCCCTCATGCCCTCTGAACTTGGCTTCCAACTCATTGTATACGTTTGCTAAAAGCAGAAACGTTCTTTGTGCTTCGATGTAAAGAAACAAAGACAGCAACTTCTTAACTTCTAGGAGTTCATTATGAGAAATGAAACAAACCATATCATTACCTTTTATTTATGAATAAACTCCAAGCTCTTTCCACAATGATTTTATAAATCGCCGAGTGAGATGCTCAGGTGTTCTGAAATTCAAATCACCAGCCTGATTACCGAAGACCCAGAGCCTCCTGAAGACTGTGTGTTTGCTTGGACCCAAGTGGGAATCCAAGTGGGAATGGGTTGTTTCCAGAGTGTGAATTGTCTAAGTTCTATATTTTATCTTCAGCAGCTTCTCCATTAAGTAAAATCTAGACTTGGTATACAGTTCTCAATTGATGTTGCTTGGTTTGTAAGACTGATAATGGGGTTTATTGGCCATTATCTTAGCCGTGGGGTGAAGTAGGAATTTCTGGTTTCTTTGGAGACTTACTTGTGTCATGTGACTTTTTTTGGAAACTGTCTTATGAGAGGATGTTTTTGCTAAGGCAGACATGTGGAAGGATGTTTGCTGACAATAGACACATGATGGGGAAAAGGGGCACATGATGTTTTGCTAGAGCAGATGCTGTGAGAACACGTGATGTTTGAAAAGACTGTAAATATAACCCAACAGACGGTGGATGGCGCTGCATGGCATTGGTTCACCTTGCCGCTCTTTGGTGATCATCGTTTGTCTTGCTTCAGTAGAGAGAAAGGTGTCAAAGAACTTCTGGTGGTGTTCCGGCAGCTTCTTCCTGCTTCTGCAGACACAGGCTGACTGGCAGAGCCTCTCTCGGTTTCTTCTGGATCTAACTGCTGCTGCTAATTCGTGAACTGTGTTTGTGAGTGGCTCGAGCTACTACTGCTGATTCCTGTAAACTGAACTGCTACAACCTGACAAGGCAGACTGGATTCAGCCCAAAGAGCTATTTCTAAACAGGCCCACATCTTCCTTTGCCCTATTAACTTTTCTTCTCCACTGCCTCTGGTGGGTGGTGGGCTAGAGGGAGGTTAAAGCTTTTAAGTACACTTATTAAAGTAGGTTTTGAAAACTATAAGCCAGTCTATAACTCAGAGCTGTTGGGTTGGTTCTGCTATTCCTGAGCCTCCGCTCCATTCCCTTCTGGTCTCCTCTGTGTGCCATGGACGGCATTGTCCCAGAAACAGATGGTACAAAGCAGATCCAACGAGCTCTTCATGTGTCAGCAATGGCCCCCTTCATCATGAGCAGCTCGGCCTCAGCAGCCAATGGAAATGATAGCAAGAACTTCAAAGGTGACCACAGGAGCATAGGAGTTCCTTCCGGAGTCATCCATGTCTGCAAGCTGCCTAGTGATGTCACTGAGGGTGAGGTCATCTCTTTGGGGCTGCCCTTTGGGAAAGTTACCAACCTCCTTATGCCGAAGAGGAAGAACCAGGCCTTCACTGAAATGAGCACAGAGGAGGAGGATGCTAACACTGTGGTTAACTACTAAACATCGGTGGAGACAGTGCTTTGTAGACAGCCCACGTACATCTAGTTCTCCAACCACGAGGAGCTCAAAACCCACAGCTCGCCCAACCAGGCACGTGTCCAGGCAGCCCTGCAGGCCAGAGTTCAGTGCTCAGGATCATCGTGGAAAACCTCTTCTACCCAGTGACCCTAGACGTGCTGCACCAGATCTTCTCTAAATTTGGCACAGTCCTGAAGCTCATCATGTTCACCAAGAACAACCAATTCCAGGCGCTGCTGCAGTATGCTGGCCCTGTGAGCACCCAGCATGCTAAGCTGTCCCTGGATGGCCAGAACATCTACAGTGCCTGCTGACACTGCACATCGACTTCTCCAAGCTCACCAGTCTCAACGTCAAATACAACAACGACAAGAGCAGAGATTACAGGCAACCTGGCCTGCCCTCTGGAGACAGCCAGCCTTCAGTGGACCAGACCATGGCAGCAGTCTTTGGTACACTCAGCATAATGTCAGTCTCTCCATATGCAGGAGCCGGGTTCCCTCCCATCTTTGCCATCCCTCTGTTCCTAATGTCCATGGAGCCCTGCTCCCCTCCTCCATCCCCTACGATCCCCGCCCCCTCCGTTCCCCCAGCCATACCCTCTGCTGCTGCTGCTGCTACTGCAGCTGGACGCATTGCCATCCCAGGACTGACAGGTGCTGGGAATTCCATCCTTTTGGTCAACAACCTGAACCCTGAGAGAGTCACACTCCAAAGCCTTTTCATTCTCTTCAGCGTCTGTGGTGATGTGCGACAGTCGAAGATCCTGTTCAGTAAGGAGGAGAACTCGCTTGTGCAGATGGCGGCGGCAGCCAGAACCAGCTGGCCATAAGCCATTTGAACGGGCACAAGCTACATGGGAAGTCGGTGTGCATCACACTGTCAAAGCATTAGTGTGCAGCTGCCTTGTGAGGGACAGGGGGACCAGGGACTGACCAAGGACTCACCGCTGCACTGCTTCAAGAGTCCAGGCTCCAAGGACTTTCAGAACATCTTTCCACGCTCTGCTACCCCGCACCTCTCCAACATCCCGCCCTCTGCGTCAGAGGATAACTTCAAGAGCCTCTTCTCCGGCAATGCTGGTGCGGTCAAAGGCTTCAAGTTCTTCCAGAAGGTCCGCAAGACGGCATGATCCAGATGGGCTCTGTGGAGGAGGCGGTGCAGGCGCTGATGACCTGGGCCAGAACAGCACCTGCGAGGGTCCTTTTCCAAGTCCTCCATCTAGGTGCCTGTGGGCTTGCGACAGCTTCCACCATTCCAGAAAAGCCACTTTAAAAAGCAGCTGAAGTGAACTTACAGACCAGAGATTTTATTTTTTTTTTTAAAGAGAGATCAGTTTACCTGTTTGTTTGCTTGCTTGCTTTAAATTAAATCTAGCCCACTTTGCCGTGGCAGGAAATGGCTTGGGCCACAGAGGCCCAGTCCTGGCACCATGCCTTGAGGGGCTCAGGCGTGAGGCCACAGTGGTGCCCTGAACATAGGCACTTTCTGTGCCTTACAAAACCAGTGTGCCTCACGGTCGGCCACAATCTCTAAAATCACCAGTTGTCTCTAGACCCGCAGGTGAGCCAGGTGGTGTACACATAGGCTCCCCAATGCTGTGTAAGAGCTGGGGCACTCCCCTACACCCTTATAATCAGGTAACATGATTCTCCCATGTCCCTGGCCAGCCCAGAAGGCCCAGGCCGTCCTCAGCTGCCGAGCCTCGTGTGACCTTTGCATTCTACTCCGTGTGGTCACAGACACCTGTGCCTAGCAATCTTTCCACTTGACCAAACACCCGAGTCTTTTCCATTTATATGCAAGAGATATAGCTTTTAAGTAACTTTTTATAGCAGTGATCTAATTGTATGTATTGTACTCTAGGCTTCTCTGTCCCCTGCACTCCTTCCCTCCAGTGACCAACTTGCAGATGGCCCAGGCCAGGGCTGGAGAAAAAGCTCTGAGACTAGTGGGTTTCTACTTCAAATTTTGGACCAAAGTTTTGCTTTCTGCTCACCTCTTACTATGCCCGGTTGAGGGCCTGACCTCTAGGCCTTAATGTCCCTCCCAGACACCCACCTCCATCCTAGCCTGTTTCTATGGGACGGGTTCCCTGCACCTCAGTTCTGTAAAAGTCCTAGAAGAGTGAAAATATTTATGATTTTATACCTGTGGGGCTGAGGCAGTGCAGCATTTTGTATGGTGACAGATGCATATTTTGGTAACAACTACTGTCTCAGTATTGTCCTGGGGCAAGCCCTGGCCACATCTAACCCATCCCTGATGGTGTATTGTGGGGGTGGGGGAGGGGGAATTTCCATTAAAGCAGTTTTATAATCTTGCCTTCCCTGAGCCTTTCATTCTGAGCCATAGGCCAGACTGGACCTGGAATCAATAAACACCGGTGTCTTGCCAAAAAAGAAACAGAAAAAAGAAAAGAAAGAGAAAGAAAGAAAGAAAGAAAGAAAGAAAGAAAGAAAGAAAGAAAGAAAGAAAGAAAGAAAAAGAGAGAGAGAGAGAGAGAGAGAGAGAGAAGGAAGGAAGGAAGGAAGGAAGGAAGGAAGGAAGGAAGGAAGGAAGGAAGAAAAAGACTAGAAGAAAAATATAAGCCTTCAATGGCAATTCTCCAAAACCTCAAGGATGTATGTTGAGGCCATATTTAATACATGTGCTGTAATCAGTCAGTCTTGAATTCTGATGTCGGGGCTGGCGAAAGGCTTTACCAGTACTGATTTTCGAGCTAGTAAGTAGAAAGGTAAGTGGTCAGCAGAATTAGTCTGTGAAGTAGTACATGGATCTCTAAGATCCTTCAAGATATAAGCCATTAAATATGTTAGCACCGAACTAAAACTCACTTGTGGGTTGTCTGTCCTCTTCAACCTGCTCTTCAGTGTCACCAACCTTGAGGGAACATTTCTTCTTTCACAAGCAATCCATAAGATACCAGAAAACACCCGGAGCTACAAAACATCTACAAAGGAGGGAACATACAGTCTTAGTCTATTTCTTCTCCCTTTCTCTTCCCTCTTCTCCCTCTTCTTTTCCTCTCCCTCCCGTCTTCTCTTTTTCTTATAAAAGGAGAAAGAAATACTAATCAATTCCAATCCCTGATTCTTACAATTCTAACATGAAATCAGAGAACAGTTAAGAATTTTTGACTGTCTGTTGTTTTCGACTCCTTAGGAAAAAAACCAGAAATAGAAATTTTGAAAACAAAAATAACTCCCATTTACCTCAAGATGTTTGAAGATAAAATTTAGTGGGGCTTTTTCTTAGTTTCTTCTTTGCTTAAAGAACAAAATCCTTTTTCTAAAAGACTGCCGATAGTTCTTTTTCTGTAATTACAAAATAATGCCTTTGAGCCTTACTTTTCCAGTTTTTGTTTATTTCTTCAGGAAATGAAAATTACATGCTAATTTTGAGATAGCTTTTAATTCATACTGGGATTCTCCTGGTGTGTCAAATGCAATGTAAAGAAATTTCTTTCTTTTCTTTCTAGAAGAAAATATGACTTCCTTTTTTTTTTTTTTAAGCCAATGTTGTCAAATAGAACTCTGAGAAGGAAAGCTGTATTAAAATCAAAAAGGGGGGAAAGGTAGGGTAAAATTAACTAAAGAAAATGTATGACAGCAATCAGTGTTAATTTAAAAAGTGTTTCACGTAAGCCTTAAGATAGATACTTGCTCAACCAGATAGGAAAATGTGCACTGACCCAAAGGATGAAGGAAGCGACTGTCATTACTTTGAACATTTGTGAAACTTCTAACATTTTGAACCAATACGTGTCAGCTCAGAAATTAAACAAAGACTTATTTGGGCTTCAGATAAAAATCCACTGAAGGCAAAAAGTACATAAATACATTTACTCCATCAATAGGTGTCCCCTTGGAAATGTTCACTAGAGTATCAGAATTCTGATACTCTGATAAGCTGAACAGACTCTCCGCCTATGAAAGCCCCAACCACACTCTTTCACAGCACACAGAGAGTAGATATTGCCTTGGTCTGTTTTCTGTTGCTAATGGCACAGTACTACAAACTAAGTTATGAAGAAAAGAGATGCATTCGTTGGCCATCTTGTTGCCTTAGTCACAGGTAGATTCAAGGAATGGACATGGCAAAAGGCAGAATCTGCACAGAAATGTGTCTGTGTTTATCTCTTCTAACAAAGCCACCGGTGCTCACCACTGGTCTCTACCCTGATGGCCTTAGCTAGTAATCCCAGTTGTCTCCCTAAGACCGATTTAAAGCTCATAGTTGAGTTTCTACTTTTATAATAGCTCCCAGTGACCTCCCACCTAGACACAGCAGCAGGCAGGGAGCAAACTATGTTCCAACCATAGCAAACACTCATACCAGGCCTGAAGATGAGGGTACTGAGTGGTCCAGGTTTACATCCTAGAAATAAGAGTTAACAAGAGACAAAGAGAAAATATAATACAAACAAACAAAACAATATTCTGAAAGAAAGAAATCCAATGCAAATCTCAGTGGGGTTCTGAAAACACCGAGGAAGAGGTGGGAGTGGGTTTAAAGGTTTTTCTTCCCAGAGGAATCATCTGAACAATCCCAACACTCAGGAAAGTTACTGCGTCAGGAAAAGACAATACAGTAAACGCTTAGGAGCCTCAGCATCAGGTAATTCCCAGTTGTGAGGCATCCCAAGATGCTCATGATTCAACCCTCCTCTGTGCAATGTCCTCAGAGATTGCCCCTGGCCTATTTTCTAGAAAGATTCACATCACTGTTCCTTTCCTGGTCATTACATGCCCTACTCACTGGTGGTTCAATTCCACAGCTCTACACAGGCCATTCTCGTCTTGGTCAACAGCGTTATGTGAGCATTTTAGTTATTTCACATTCTCTCTGCATGAGAGTCTGTTGCACATAACTTAGCTAATACTAATCTTGGCTCACTACTACACACTTCCCTCCTGTATCAGCCTCATTGTGCCTCGGGCTGGTGTGCCTTGGGTTAGTTTTCATCAGTACTTATTGTCTCCAATAGCTATTCTTTCTAAAACCATTTAAACAGGTTCTTCCCCTTTTATTTCCCGTAAGTAATCGACGTTTCCAGCTTGACTCAGTTACAACTGATTTGATGACTGTAACCCTCATGCAAAACACCACAGGCTGTGTCTTAACTCAGCCTCTTATTCCCTCTCTTCCCTGGGACAATTCATCTGATTCTACATCTGATAATCTATATGAGTCATTTTCACATTATGTTTATGATATTATTGTCCTCCAGTCTTGGGAATGCAAGAATGACTGGCTTGTCTGCCATATACCCTATGTGCACAGAACTCCTGAAATACATTAATATTAATTATTTATTGAATGGGTGTGTGAATTGGTTAACATGGGATTGTTTTGAAAGCTTCAGTTACAATGGATTTCCCTGAGGGCTGTCAAGCTTACCTTTAATTCAGATCTCTGCAGACTGAGTACATTCCTCCACTTGGGAGATTGTCTTCCCTTCAGATGGGTCAAACGCTGCAGAAAGGAACCTTGCTTTACACGTGTCAGGCACTCTGTCCACTGGACTGTGGGGACTTCCACTTGATACCTAGTAGTTTGAAGATTGAGAGTTTGTCACAGTCCAGGAAACCAGCGGATTGCAGTGCTGTCATGGGACATATGTACACACATATGAGCATGTGTGTGTGTGTGTCACCTCCAATACAGCTGTGATGGGAGTTAGGACCTCCTACGGATTTGGAGAAGGCAAACATACACAAATCAGTAACATTCTGCACCTCCTGCTGTCAGGAGGGAATGGTTAAGAATGCAATTAGCTAAGCCAGAAACCTAACATTTACTCTTGCTTCCATTCCTTGTGTTTAAGGAGGTTCCAAGTCCAATCAATTCCATCTTTTAAATATTTCTTCCTATTCTTTTAGTCTCTGTCCATATGGTCTCCCCAGCCACCCTCTTCCTGACTGTACCAGTGGATTCTTACTCTTCCTTTCTCCCATTCTGTTCGGCATCATCTTCTACCCACCACTACAGTGGGTTCTCTAAGTCATGCCTCATGTGTTATTCAGCCTCCTGCTTCCTAAAGGATAAGCTCATCTCAGTAGTACCACCAGGAGCTCTCCCCACTGTTGTTTTCTAAGCAAAAATTCATACTGTTTCACCAATGAAGACTCAGGAGTCAAATGCTGAGGTAAAATCCCGCTAGCTCAGAGAGGCAGAGAAAGCACCCAGCTGACCTTCCTGCACCACAGAAGTCCCAGAAGGGAAAAGGCTCCTGTTCCTTTCCCCACTGTCTTAAATACCTAGTGTCTTAGCCAGGGTTTCTATTCCTACACAAACATCATGACTAAGAAGCAAGTTGGGGAGGAAAGGGTTTATTCAGCTCACACTTCCACATTGCTGCTCATTACAAAGGAAGTCAGGACTGGAACTCAAGCAGGTCAGGAAGCAGGAGCTGATGCAGAGGCCATGGAGGGATGTTACTTACTGGCTTGCTTCCCCTGGCTTGCTCAGCCTGCTTTCTTATAGAACCCAAGGCCACCAGCCCAGGGATGGCACCGCCCACCGTGGGCCCTCCCACCCTTGATCACTCATTGAGAAAATGCCTTACAGCTGGGTCTCATGGAGGCCTTTCCTCAAGGGAGGCTCCTTTCTCTGTGATAACTCCAGCTTGTGTCAAGTGGGCACACAACACCAGCCAGTATAATATCCTTCAACTCAAAGACCCTCCTTCCTCTTTCCAGGGTTTTCTTATGTTTGCTCCCTCTCACCTGGTTTCTTGCTTTGCCTCCGGACCTAAAGTCGACTCTATTTAGCTCTTGAATTGAAGGCGTGTGCTCTGGCTGAACCACGCCGTAAAACTACTTGTTTACAGTAAACAGAAAGTTCTTGGGTGAAAGGTGTTTGCTAGGGTTGAGCCACACTACAAGGTTTTGCTAGTTCAAAATCTTGGGGTTCGCAGTGTGATCAAATATCCTGCAACACCCCACCTTCTTTCTGCTTCCACCCAGGACCCTCTCCCACTTCTCACTCTGTACGCCTAGTACAACAAATGGGTTTGCAAGTTGCCAAGCTTTAATGCTCTCCTTCGTCTTGGAGCAGTGCTCTTGTTTCTACCTTATCAGTACTGGAGACCCTGTCCCTGTACAAAGTCCTATGTGAATTACTCCTCTCCCCTCCTAAGTGGGGTCACAACGTGTCCTTTTGGGGAGTCACCTCATGCTCACTACGTATGAGATATTCAGTACTGCACGGTAAATGCCTGCTCACAGGACTGGGTTTCTTTCACTCCATCCTCCAGCGCCTTGAGGCCTAGATTCACAGCGCCTAGCCAGCCACCAGCTTGGCACAGGTTTACTTACCGACCAAATTAAATGGGATCCATTTGTGGACTTCACTTTATAAACTTTCTCCTCTGACTGTTGTTTTTTTTGGTTTTTGTGTTTAATTCTGGCAATTTGTACTTCTGCTATACTGGGAATTGAAAATAACCTTTAGAGGGATTATCACGGTTTTTTTTTTTTTTCCATTTAGTTGCTGATTTCAAGGTCTTTATATAAGAATCTCACAGAGCTGCTGAACACCCAATTAAAATCTAGATGATCTTTTTCTCTAACGTCCAGCTGAGTGAGGTTTTCGAATGATCATTGTGGCATGGAAAAGAAAGGGTCTGGTGATCGTGCGACGATGCCCAGGAAAACCTGCAAATGCTGATGATCTCAGAGGAATAAGATGCTCGTCTAAGCAAACAGGATCTCTTATGCATCATTCCAAGCATGAGATCCCACACATGCATAGTGCTTTGAACCTAATATACAAATTACAGGGCTTACTAAAAATAATGAACTTGAGATTGCCGTGTGTTCTCAGCCTAGAATGTGTGTCATTAAGCACTTGTTTGGTCATCCTTCTTTAAAAGTATGAAAAGAATTAAATCGTGAAGATCAATAGATTAAAGAAGGTCTTCAGGAGGAAAAACAGACAACTGCACTAACACACACACTAAAGCAGGTAAGAGAGTACAGAGGAGCGGAAAAAATACAGTGATGCAAAAGTGAGACGGAAAGCTGTACATTAGTCAGACAGAGTCAAGGCGTCGGACCAAAATGATTAACTGATATGTAAGCCTGTAATTTAGGGTGTGTTACAACTGAGAGTAACTAGTGACCTGCCACCTGGCCCCAGGCCAGAGTGACATTCCTTCAAATGTGCTTTGATGTTAGCAGGCAACTTTAATACTCAGTATTAGCCTTTCTGCATCTGAATTCAGAAACGCTGATGATTAGCAAGGACAAAGTTTGACTAAGACTTTTATATTAATAAGGAGAAGTCAGTTGTGAACAGAAGCAGCAGAAGACGAAGGAGGAGACACTCAGCTATGAAACCTCAATGCTCGAATGGAGCGGGGAGGGGCATTTAACTGGGGAGGGAGAAGGGAAGAAAATACAGAAGAGGGAGGAAGGAAGGACAAATAATACTCAAGATGTTTGAAAACTCTCAAAGAATTGCATTCTCAGATACATACATACATACATACATACATACATACATACATAGTGATACATAAATAGATACATAGATATGTAGTTGATAGATAGGCAGATGATACACAGATACATACATACACACATACATACATGATAGATAAAAGACAGACAGATAGGTGATAGACAGATGATAGGTAGATATAGATAGGTACATACATAGATACATAGGTGATAGATAGATGATAGATATATAGATGATAGATAGATGATAGATAGATGGATATGTGATCTATGTAATGTGATCTGTTTGTTATGTGATACGTATCACATAAATGAAGTTATGCCACTTCAGCTGACAATGCTGACAATCCACCAAGAGTCACGGACTGTTCATCAGAAGCCTCAGGACCAGGTATGAGAAATCTTTCAAGTTGGTCAGGTTCTCCAAGAGACACCCAAAATAATATATAGGCTACTGCTGTTGCCTTTGTTTACCTCCCAGAGGCTGAAAGTTAATCACTCTTGCTGAAGAGACCACATCCTCATACAAAGAACTTGGAAAGTTTGAGCTGGAATTGACCTGTAAACTCCTGAGGTCTAGATGAGGCCTATGAACCACAACATGGCAAGATGTCCCTAAGTACGCAGGAGTGGTGCTCACTTGTTGGCACTAATCAACAGCTGTCTACCTGGACTTTATGCCCGTTCAGCAGGAGGGAAATCATTCCTGATACTAAGAACCTGGCCAACTACTCAGGCTTAGTGAGGTTATGGATCTTAGAGCAGAACCTACTACTACCCTTTCCTAGATCAGCATTGTTGGGGTTCAGCAGTTGCCCTGCAAACCACAAGAACACCCATCTCCATCAGACAGGGATGGTTTATTGAACACACACCTAAAGACTTAAAGCTCATGGCTGTAGCTCAGAATTCCGGACTGAGGCTGACCCAGAACAGGGTTCTCTGTCAGCTTATAAAGGCCAAAACTTCAAAAACTACAATGAGCTCATATGCAGGTGTTAGAAGTATTACCCTGACCAAAGCCATTTTAGACATAACAGTTCATATTGACCTTTAATTTGAGGGGTCCTATGTGAAGCTTATAGGTGTGGAATTTCTTAAGCTTAACAAACCTTATAACACAGAGGACATAACAGGGTATGTGATCAGCATGACCCTGATCTGAGACAAGTTATTTTTTTCTATGTCAATGATTGGCAGGTATATTAGAGCAACAGTAAGAAATACCCGGCAGGCATGGAACAAAATGGCTTCAGCTATGCTAGGTGGTCAGGTCTCAACAACCGTAACTCCTAGCTACCTTCTAAATACTTATCTTTGTACCCCCGGATAAGTGTAGCTGTCACTTATCACCAAAGAAAGAGTACAGCAGGAAGAGAGCACTACAGTAGAACTCCAGAACATAAGGCTCAGGGAACAGCACAGAAAAGTCCGGAGATAGGCTGTAAAAGCCAGATGACCAGTAAATCTGCTAGGAGACTGCCTAAAAACAACAGGGAAGCCACACCTATAACATCTGAACCATGTGCCATCTAAATAAGTCACAAACAATGACAAACACCCATAGACATACTAAACTAGAAGAGGGCGATGTCATGGGCTGCACCCCAAGACAAAGAACTACAACCAACTAATGATTGTTAAAAAAACAGAGAATTAGTTTTTCCCAGGAATACGACTCCTAATTAATTATCCAATACCAAATGGTCAATTCTGAAGCCATATGCACACACCCAACACTAAATGAAATGGGTAGAAGAGCCGGAGCTACAGAACCAGATCCAGGAACAAGTCATCACTACCCAGGATCAAAACCTGAAACATGGCCGTGCTCAAAGCCGGCACCCACCCCTCAGAGAAGCTCAGAGGAACGTGAGAGATCCATGGAGGCTCCAAGGGGAGACAAAGTGGTGGCAGTGGAGGAGTCTACAGAGCCAACAGGGTCCCTGGAGAAACCAGAAAAGGGTAGGTCCATGGGAAGATGCTTTCCAAAGCGTACTCAAGAAATTGGAAGTAAAGATGGCGGAACAGAGCCGGGTGCGCAAGGGAGAATGGCGAAACTGCCGACAGCTAAGCTATGGCCCATGCTCTAGCCAGACAGCATGCGGAAGTCCGTGATCTGTGCTGCTGCCGACTATAACATGCAAGGAAGCTTCATTTGCTGTGATATGGGTGACTATGGACTCACAGTTGAGAAGGGGAGATGTAGAGGGCTTCTGTGACAATCTCTCTCCCCCACAGTCCCAAAAGAAACAGTCTGTTGAAGAGAACTCTCTAGAGTTGTGACAAGGATACACGTACCTCTTCACTGTTGAGGACTTCTGGTGGGTGTGGGGTAGGGCAAGCAACCAGTTATCTCTAAGGGGCTGGCCAATTAAAGAAGTTTGATGATGTTCCAGTAAGTGTATGGCAAACACAAACTGGAGTTTTTTTCCCTTCTTTTCTTTTTGTTTTCCTTCTTTTGTTTGGGGGGAGGTCAAATGGGTAGGAATGGATCTGGGGGAACTGGGAAGTGAATGGGATCGGGATGTGTTATGTAAAATTTTCAAATAATCAATGAAAACATTAAGTTAAAATTTTTAAAATTAAAGAACAAAAATAAACAGAAGCAAGCTCTCTCTCTCTCTCTCTCTCTCTCTCTCTCTCTCTCTCTATCTCTCAAGGCACAGTTCAGCTGAGACATGACAGGCAAAGGACCTGTGTTAAAGACTGGATAGACAGAGTCCAGAGCCTAAAGGGGAGGGAGGAAAACCCTAATCACATGATCAAACTATTGAAATGATCACTACTTCCGTTCTCCCATCTATAATATGAATGGCAATGCTGGAATGTAAAATAGGAATTGTTGGGTTTCAGACCCAGGACAAGCGTCTGAAATGCATGTTTAACATACCAAAGGGGACCTGGCCTGCAGGTTCCCCAACATCCCTCAGTCCCTAACTGTTACAGGGCACAGCTAGCATACTCCACCCCTCCATGCTGAACTTTCCAACCTAGGGACTGGGCTTCCTCTCACCCACCATCTCCTTACTATATAAATGCTACATAAATCTCGACATTTGGTTCTCTCCTCTGTCTCTGTCTCTATCTCTCTCTGTCTCAGTCTGTCTCTGTCTCTCTGTCTGTCTCCATCTGTCTCCGTCTCTCTCTGTCTCAGTCTGTCTCTGTCTCTCTTTGTCTCTGTCTCAGTCTGTCTCTGTCTGTCTGTCTCTATCTCTCTGTCTGTCTCTGTCTGTCTCTGTCTATCTCTGTCTCTCTCTGTCTCTCTATCTCTCTGTCTCTCTCTGTCTCTCTCTGTCTCTGTCTCTCTGTCTGTCTCCATGTGTCTCCGTCTCTCTCTGTCTTAGTCTGTCTCTGTCTCTCTGTCTGTCTGTCTCTCTCTGTCTCTCTATCTCTTTCTCTCTCTCTCTCTCTGTCTCTCTCTGTCTCTGTCTCTCTCTGTCTCTGTGTCTCTTCTCTCTGTGTGCATGCCTTTCTCTTCCTTCCCCTTTCCTCCATCTCCCTCTGCGTGACATCTTTACTGTCCTCTTCCCGTGTGGTTGACGAACTTGTCCGAGAGCTGTAGCCCCAGTAAACCTGCTTTTATACTTTAATTTGGCTTGAATCAGTTCATTGTATTGGCAGAGAATACTTATCGCTAATCGTCAAGCATATTCCTGTTACTGTGTATAACAGTTGGTTCTTGTTGAGACGGACTTGGAGCATCATGCAAATGTCCTCTAACTATGGGTCTCATTTCCCTCCAACTCTTAGTCTCACTTGCCTCACATTCGCCTTCTGTCCTGACGGTGTGTGTGTGTGAAAGCTTCCATTAAATCTGTCCTCAGTTGCTGGTTCCCCAAGCCAGAAGAAACAGTATCCAGCACTTCCTGCCTAATCAGGTGAAGAGAACTTAAACAGAAAAGAGACAAATGTGAATTTGACTTTGAAGGGAAGATAATAAGAGCTGGGAAAAAGGGGCAGGCTTGATTTCCAGACTAAGTCATCATCGGACACTGGGGACATGGACGACCACAAGACAGAGAGAAAATAGTAAATAAGAGAAGTGGGGTGAGAGAAAGGCAGACTGATTACTATTACAGTTTCTATAGCAAATGGTATCACTAAAGAATTCATAGCAGCTAGGAACTGCGTGTGTTCCCGTATGCACTGGTGTTGTATTAATGTGGATGATTAGAAAGACATCCACAATAGTGTAGTGCCAGTTTGCAGGTGGGCATTTTACAGTGGAAACTAGAAAACTAGAATGAGATCTGAGATCTGGCTTCCTTATTGTACTGGCTGGTTTTGTGTGTCAACCTGACAAAGTTGGAGGTATCACAGAGAAAGGAGTCTCAGCTGAGGAAATGCCTCCATGAGACCCAGCTGTAAGGCATTTTCTCAGTGATCAAGGTGGGAAGGCTCATTGTGGGTGGTGCCATCCCTGGGCTGGTGGTCCTGGGTTCTATAAGAGAGCAAGCTGAGCAAACTAGGGAATGCAAGCCAGTAAGGAGCACCCCTCCATGGCCTCTGCATCAGCTCCTGCCTCCAACTTCCTGCCCTGTGTGAGTTCCAGTCCTGACTTCCTTTGGTGATGAGCAGCAATGTGGAAGTGTAAGCTAAATAAACCCTCTCCTCCCCAACTTGCTTCTTGGTCGTGATGTTTGTGCAGGAATAGAAACCCTGACTAAGACACTAACATTGCAGCTTCAGAATGCTACCCTCAGCTCCCCATCTCACACCCTATTCACACAGTGAATTGGCCACTGGGGTAACATGGGTGATTCTTTCAATAATGTATTCGAGGGAACTGTGCCATTATGACAGGACAAACCTGATCTGTAGGAAACATAGTATGACTTCATTGGAGGAAGGGACCCTCAGAATGGCTGAGGGAGTCCCCCTTACAACTGTATAGGAAACTCCCAAATGAAGTTTATCTGTGCAAATAAAAACAAACCCATTTGGAGCACTCCAAGAATTCTTCCATTCCTACCTGTGGTAACTTATCCACTTGTGCCTGAGATGTACAAAAAGACCAAGCAGCTCGCCTGCTACAGCATTCTGAGGGACAATTCTTACCCAGACCAACCAGCCGGGTGAGTCCGGCTTCACCACAGTTCAGCTTCATCTCTGCCTAGATTCGATTTCTTCGGCTTCCTGCCACAGGATCTGACTGCCCATAACCTTTGTGCACCCCTGATATCACAGAAGTTTCTGTCTTCAATGAAAAAGATTCTACAATAGCAGAATAAGAGGTCTGTGCGGTCAAGACAAGAGATCCGCTCTGTTGCATGAAGGATATGAGCTGAAAATTTATGTTCCCTTTCAATACACACACACACACACACACACACACACACACACACACACACACACACACACACACCATGGCATGATTGTGGAGCTCAAAGGACAACCTGTGGGAGACAGGGACTAAAACTCGGGTTATCGGGATAGGTAGCAAAGCACCTTTACCCACAGAGCCACTTCTCTGGCTTTGAATTCCATGCATTCTAATACCTATGTTATTCTAGTTGTACTTTTAATTTAAAAGCCTCTGAAATGTGTGTTTGTCCCGCCACTGCGTCTCATATGGCGCTTGGTACCTTATCGACTCTATATACTTTAAAGGTTGCAAATATTCAACGAGGCAATATGCAGCATTTAAGCACTATTTACTAAATGCTGGTAAGTTACCTTATAAATAATGTTATGCTAGTAAGTTAGCTTGTTCTTACTGTCACCTATTGTCTACAGTCGAGGCAACCCACTCTCTTTTTTTTTTTTTTTTTTTTTTTATTATTATTAACTTGAGTATTTCTTATATACATTTGAGTGTTATTCCCTTTCCGGTTTCGAACAAACATCCCCCTCCCCTTCCTTATGGGTGTTCCCCTCCCAACCTCCCCCCATTGCTGCCCTCTCCCCAACAGTCTAGTTCACTAGGGGTTCAGTCTTAGCAGGACCCAGGGCTTCCCCTTCCACTGGTGCTCTTACTAGGATATTCATTGCTACCTATGAGGTCAGAGTCCAGGGTCAGTCCATGTATAGTCTTTAGGTAGTGGCTTAGTCCCTGGAAGCTCTGGTTGGTTGGCATTGCTGTACATATGGGGTCTCGAGCTCCTTCAAGCTCTTCCAGTTCTTTCTCTGATTCCTTCAACAGGGGTCCTGTTCTCAGTTCAGTGCTTTCCTGCTGGCATACGCCTCTGTATTTGCTGTATTCTGGCTGTGTCTCTCAGGGCGATCTGCATTCACATTTTGATCATCCGTCTTGAGTTTCATTTGTTCTAGGCATCTAGGGTAATTCAAGCATTTGGGCTAATAGCCACTTATCAATGAGTACATACCATGTATGTCTTTCTGTGATTGGGTTAGCTCACTCAGGATGATAGTTTCAGTTCAACCATTTGCCTCTGAATTTCACAAAGTCATTGTTTTTTGATAGCTGAGTAATATTCCATTGTGTAGATGTACCACATTTTCTGTATCCATTCCTCTGTTGAAGGGCATCTGGGTTCTTTCCAGCTTCTGGCTATTATAAATAAGGCAAGCGATGAACATAGTGGAGCACGTGTTTTTTTTATATGTTGGGGCATCTTTTGGGTATATGCCCAGGAGAGGTATAGCTGGATCCTCAGGCAGTTCAATGTCCAATTTTCTGAGGAACCTCCAGACTGATTTCCAGAATGGTTGTACCAGTCTGCAACCCCACCAACAATGGAGGAGTGTTCCCCTTTCTCCACATCCTCGCCAGCATTTGCTGTCACCTGAGTTTTTGATCTTAGCCATTCTCACTGGTGTGAGGTGAAATCTCAGGGTTGTTTTTGATTTACATTTCCTTATGACTAACGATGTTGAACATTTCTTTAGGTGTTTCTCAGCCATTCGGCATTCCTCAGCTGTGAATTCTCTGTTTAGCTCTGAACCCCATTTTTTAATAGGGTTATTTGTCTCCCTGCTGTCTAACTTCTTCAGTTCTTTGTATATTTTGGATATAAGCCCTCTATCTGTTGTAGGATTGGTAAAGATCTTTTCCCAATCTGTTGGTTGCCGTTTTGTCCTAACCACAGTGTCCTTTGCCTTACAGAAGCTTTGCAGTTTTATGAGATCCCATTTGTCGATTCTTGATCTTAGAGCATAAGCCATGGGTGTTTTGTTCAGGAATTTTTTTCCAGTGCCCATGTGTTCCAGATGCTTCCCTAGTTTTTCTTCTATTAGTTTGAGTGTGTCTGGTTTGATGTGGAGGTCCTTGATCCACTTGGACTTAAGCTTTGTACAGGGTGATAAGCATGGATCGATCTGCATTCTTCTACATGTTGACCTCCAGTTGAACCAGCACCATTTGCTGAAAATACTATCTTTTTTCCATTGGATGGTTTTGGCTCCTTTGTCAAAAATCAAGTGCCCATAGGTGTGTGGGTTCATTTCTGCAACCCACTCTCTTAATGCTCATCCTTCTGAGGCATAGTCATCAACCACAAAGAGCTCGGAGAGAGCATTACTGCCCTCTGGTGGAAACACTGGATGTTTCCAAGAACATCTCCAAAAGAACGTCTTTTACAAGTCAGAACACAATTTCCTCTAAGTTTAGAAAATCTGTTTCATTTGTTGGCTGTGAAGCTGCTCCTGGCATGACTTCATTTCGACTGCCTCTGTGTTTTCTCAGTTCCTGTCATCCTCCTTTACATTGTATGTAAGCATGTAATTCTCAAAGAATAAATAGAAGTATATTTAAGGATCATGGCACATCCTTACTACTGTAATAATACATTTTAAATATTTTATTATGTTAATTTCATTGGAATAATTACTTTAAAAGTATTTCTTTTGTACATAATCTGATACATTGTTGTTGAAGCACTTCTTTATAGAATGAGCACAGTTAGCTACAATGTGAGCAAACTTGTAAGAACTAAAATGCAACACCCAAGCTTCTTTTAATGTCATGGGGCAAACTGTCACAATTTCCGGTCATGGAATTTGAGCTGCCTTGAGCTCTCACTGCATCGTCTCTGGCCTAGGTTTGATGATGGAGCACTTTCATTGATGTCATTCATAGATCCTTCTGTTGTGGAAAGAGGCAATTTAGTAACAGAAAAATAAACAACATCAACAAAATCAAAAGTCAGCAACAATAACAGAAAACGCCAATGGAGTCAGATAAGCTGGTAGAGCACTGACTGCTTGCTATTCAGTCACAAGCTCAAGATTTTAAGTTTCCTCGGTTGTCTCCTAGTCATATATGAAAATTGAAGTGTTCATGCTTTTTAACCTAAAGCCATGGCTTGTGCTATGATTTGATGGTGGGAATCCATTCTAGCTGTCTTACAGACACCTGCTAGCTGATTTTTCTACAATGTGGATTTTAGTGCAGATTATAAACATTTTCTTTATTTTTAAACTCAAAGAAATTCATGTAAAATTCAGGATATCAAGGAAGTCATAAGATTTGGATTCACCTCTCACAGGTCAAATGGACTCCTGATAAAGTTCAGCCTAACAGCTTGAGTTTTTCCAACTGTCTCTCCCTGAGGATGGGATCCCCCCAGATCCCCCATCTTGGGACTCCTCCCCTCCCACAACTATCAGAACAATGGGCCTAAAAGTTCCAAATGTAAGATTTTCTTTTAAGTTCTTAAACCTTAACTTTTGTCCCTAGTCTATATATTTTCCCCAGCAGATTTCCAATCAACTTTAGTGACTCCAAACATACCAGCCTCAGGTAGTCCTTCAAAACTAGCAAGCCCTGAACTTGAAATCAATGTAAACCAGGTGCTTCTGACAAAATGTCCTACTGGCTCGAGTCTCAGTTTTCGACCAGCATTCCAGATTGCTCCAAAACAACCTGCACTTCACTAGCCTGGGATGGTCCAAGGAAACCTGGACAGCAAGCCAGATGTACCCTGGCCTCTCCCAGCCTTTGACCAGTATTCCAGGCCTCCTCCGCCTGACAACAACATCGAATTTCAGTTGAGAAACAGTTACAGAAGAAACAACATCTTCCCTTATCATTAACAAAAGCCTGGAATGTTAGGTTCAAAGGAAACCAGTTCCCCTTGAAGGATACATTTTCCTATGACTGTCAAAAGAAACAGTGGCTGTTTATGGTGCTTATTAGCACACCAAACCTCATGGTGACCTCTAGGCTCCTTCCCTATTAGAAATACCTGTTAATATCGGAGAGCTACAAAAGGGTTACTCAGTTAAAATATCAAATTCTACCCCTACATAAATGGGAATCAGTGATTTGATTCGTATGGTCTAGAGCCAGTTTGGGTGGTCTTAGAGCAAAAAGAAACTCCATTCTACGCTAGGCATTCATCTTGGTACCCAGCAGCCATTTGTCTCTGACTTCATTCCCGTAAGGTAAGTTCCTATAACCTAACTCAGTTACCCCACCCATCCACCCAAAAATGTACAGCCATGACTATCTACTTGTTATAATATGACTCACTGCTTTTCTTGCTTCTATAAGTTGCCCATGTAACTTGGCAGAACGGGATAGTTTTTATTTGCTTGCATAGATCTTGAAGATCTTTTTGTGATTTTTTTCCCCCTTTAAAAGTTCTTCCTTATACCCTCCACCCCTCCACTGCAATCTCAAATTTGGCTTCAAGATTGTTTATTCTGCTAGCAGTTAATCAATAAGTCTTTTAATTGGATTGAGTCTGCGGTCTTTTCCCAGGGGTCGCACACTCCATGACACAACTTTCCAGGGTCTGCATCTTCTCAGCCAAGGGTAGGGCTTCTTGAACTTCTTGTCTGCAAATTCTGGAGTGTTGACTGGTTGGTCTTGGGCAGGTCGTGAGCAATCAACCACAGTGGCTGTGAGTTCATGTGTGAACTACCTTGTCTTGTCCGGAAGACAGTTTCCCAGCAGTCTTGTCCAACTTCTGGCTCTTACAATATTTCTACCATAATGTTCCTTGAGCCTTGGAGGTAGAAAGCATGCTATGTCTGATATGAATGTCTCATTTACAGCCGAGCCCTCCAGAACAGCTGATTCCTTGTACTTTGGCCAATTTTGAGTCTCTGTTTTAACCACGATCTGTTCCAAAATTCTGTTTCATTCTCTGGTGAGGGTCGAAAGCTATATGGATCTGTGATTATAGAGACAAGAACTTAGAAGAAAGTTTGAAACTATGTCTGCTTAGCAAAATAACAGTAGGCTGTCCAAGAAGGCAAATGACCTCCCTGGTTACTTGTTGATAGGTTCCATTCTGTGAAATGAACCTTGGATCCAATCAGGAAGTGATTGATTACTCCATAACATTCGTGATATTTCTACACCAATGGGCACAGTTAGCCAAGCCAGTCATTGCTATAACTTGCAGGTTCACAGCTGGATAGGACTGTTAATGACTTTTCTCTGCTGGCAGTCTGTATAGCATCTTCCGACACTATGAAAATAAACCAGAAAGGAGCAAACTTCCAGGTCAGTACCAGCCTGGTTTTTCTCTGTTTTGCGTGACCCGGGTGTGTAGTAACTTAAGCCACACAGTCTTGACATGTCACCAATCGTCATGACAATGGTCTCTATTGTTTTGAGAGAAACTATCAAGAGAGTGAAAAGGCATATGACAGAATGGGAAGAAAATATTTTCTAACTATACACCTAACAGAGGATTAGTATCTAGAATATAAAAGAAACAAAGAAACAGCAAAAGACAAAACAAAACCAAAAAAGACCACAGATGCTGAGAAAACAAATATCCCCAAATTTTTTAAAATGGGCTATGGAACTGAGCAGTGAATTCTCAAGAGAAGAAATAAAAGTCACTAAGAAATATCTTTCAAGGTACTCAACATCTGAAACTATCAGGGAAATGAAAATAAAGATTATTTTGAGATTTCATCTTGCCCCAGTCAGAATTCTAACAACATAAAACAAATGACAATGAATGTTAGCTAGGGGTTAGCGGGGAAGAGAACAGTTACTGTTGGTGGGAATGCAAACCGATACAGCCTCTGTGGACATCAGTATGGTGTCCCTTAAATGCTAGTACCAGACCGGCCATGTAACCTGACTATACTACTCTTAGGCGCATGTCCAGGACTTCGTATCCACTCCAGAAGCACGTCCTCGTTTATGTTCATTGCTGCTCAATTTACAACAGATAGGAAATAACCTAGATGTTCATAAACCGATGAATGGATAATAAAAATGGGCTACTAAAACATATTTTAAAATAGTTTAGGCGAAAAGTGTTAAGGCCCACAGAACAAAGTAGGGGATGACTTTTGAACAAGCCAGAGGGGGCACGCAAGCAAAAAAGATCTTCCCTCCCTTTAGAAAAGAATGGCTACCTTATTCCTATTTCTCAGTCTATTTACCCTAAGTGATTTTAATAGACCTCAAGTATTTTTAGAGGACATAAACCTTATTATAAAATATGACAGCTTAAAAAGCTACAAACGATGTGCTTCTGACTGTAGTTTCGTTGCCTGTGCCGGGTATTTTCATGTTGATAGCAGGATTATTGCTACGGCATTCACACGCCGTGTTAAAGAGTTAGCAATGCCCTCACTCTCGTCAGCATCTTTGCAGCTGGACTCTACTCTGTCTTATTCTAAAGGTCGGTGTGACTTACTAATGTAGAGCCTCCCTGAACGCAAATTGTCAGGCAGTCTACAAATTAACCAGCAGCCCACATCCCAGCACCCCTCCACCTCCAACCCCCTTCTAACTGCCCTGAGTCATTCTTCCCAAAGAACTGAAGCGAGCCTTTCTTAGATAAATAAATAAAGACCTGGGTAGTTGTTTTGTTTTTTTCCCCCAGAGGCTTTGAATCCCGGTTCAAAATTATTTCTTAAGGAAGTGTTTGTTCCCTTAGGATCACTACTTCTAAAAGACAACGTTGACAGTTCAGATTCAACTGAAATACAAACTTCCCATGTTCCTCAGCTCCAACCCAGCTGTCCCATTTTATGACCAAAACTTAAGGATATACAATTTAAACTGAAACCCACGGAAACGGGGTCATTTGTTTTAGTTATGTGTGTGCATGCATTATGAAATACACTTAATCTAAAGCAAAATGAAAACATTCATTTACCGAAAATTGAAAGAAAAAAAATAATAAAACAAAGGATCCCCTATTTTTATCTGGCAACCCTGCAAGCCCATCCTTTCCTCAAGCTCCATCCAGCCTCGCGTAAAATCACTCAGCAGAATCTCACATAATGACTTGTTGTCTTTTCCCTGTCCGTGGTAAAGCAGACAGTCTGAGTAATGTCTACAATTATAATTGTGCTCTCTTGGTAGGCTTCCACAGCAGGATCCATTCATGGAGACCTGCATGCCTCTTTAAGACGGAGTCACATGGAGTCACTGAATACTTTTGTGTTCTGGGAATGGTGGTCCATGCTTAACTCCACTGGGAGGTGGGGATAGCACGATGGTTGCAAACTAAGGAGCACTTGGTTCTACGTAGAGTTCCCGACCAGCCAGGGCTACTAATGGTGAGCCTCTGTTGAGAGAAAGCAAGAGACAGAAAATTTTGCAGTATTCAAACCAAACGAGTGTCCTGTCACATTTCATAATAAATATAATAAAATAAATCCGATTTTGGAGCAGACTTTCAACATAGCTGCCGCTGGGAGGTGCAAACACAGTCATCTGCCGTATCGCCCTCGGCAGATAGAAGTTATTTATCTATGACAGAGAAATGGGCATTTTTCTCTGGCTTTGCTGAATCGCAGCATAAAAGCATCCTCTATTCTCAATTCTTAAAAATGGCCAAAAGTGACATGATTCGTTTACTGGGAAATTTTAGTTTTGGAAGAGAACGTTAATATGAATTTATACATGTGTCGCTGAGTGGAAAATAATTCCCAAAGGGCTCATATTTCACAGATAAATGTCAAGTACGCTCTCTGAAGCATCATTAATCAAATTAAGCAGCTAAGTATATATGCTGTGCTTCGTATATTGAATTGTAGACCCTTTTACAAGCCAAAGCTTTGTGCTGGTAGCATATGAATGAGCACCAAGACGATTACAAAGCGCCAAGGCCATTTCAGTTCAGACTGAAGTAATGTCGTTGCTTTAAATGGGGCACTTACGACATATCTCTTCTCATTCTGTGTATGGTTCTTGGCTGCCCAGTTGATGCCCTATACCAAAAAAAAAAAAAAAGCGGATGATCTCCGTGGGGTTTCTAGCAAGTAATGTAGTCTGGTAATCACGGGGGTGTGATGAGCGTTGTAATTGAAAACTTCAGCACAGACACCGAGGTATCGCTCATGAATTAGTTTAAGTGACTCTCAGGGGAGTCTGTGGCCCTAATCAGGAAGTCACACTGCGGGCCTCATCAACAGCATTCAGTCAGAAACAGGGATAGCTCATGCCTCACTGCCGGGATCAGCTCAGATCAATATGAAGACCATGAAGTCAGCACGGGGAAGGCTAGGCGAGCATCTGTTGGAAAGGTGTGGGCTGTTAGATAATAACTGTTCAAAATACAGTTCTCAGTGATCAAAAGCAAGATTCGGGATATTTAAATCCTCAGCAAAGGGTGAGATTTTAGTAAGACTCTTTCTTAATATTTTTAACGATTCAGTGTGTGTGTGTGTGTGTGTGTGTGTGTGAGAGAGAGAGAGAGAGAGAGAGACAGAGAAACAGAGACATAGAAACGTGCACACGTGCGTACACACACACACACACACACACACACAGAGAGAGAGAGAGAGAGAGAGAGAGAGAGAGAGAGAGAGAGAGAGAGAGAGAGAGAGGTGGGGTTGTCAGGTTCAACGGCAAGCATCCTTACCTCTAAACCTCTCTAACCTGGCCCGAACTTCATCTTTGAGAAAGACTGTCAGATCGATCTACTCTAGTCAACCCAGGTCTGATTGTTTAATTAAAAATTCTGGTGTCTGACACTAATTAAAACTCTGACTTCTTCCTCTAGAACGGTGCCACATTTGCTTTGAGTAAATATTTCATGCCAGGTCTTGGTAGAGCACAGTGAAAACCTGAGAGCTCTGAATTCACTGTCTTTACAGAAGGAGGGGATGGCGTGTGCTATTTGAGGTGTGCCTGTTAGCAATTGCTTAATTAAGGTCTGCGGGGCCAACAGCAGCTGCCCCGATGTTTGCCCTCTGTCTACCGACTGGCAGTGAGGTGACAAGAGGCTGCTTTCTGGTTAGCAGCTGAAGAACAACTTGGTTCACCAAATAGCAATGGGCGTATCACACACAGTCTGGCCACTAGGTATTTTTCTGGAACACGAAAATATCCTACTCCTAATATTAGCCTACTTCTCCGAGAAAATCAGCCTATCTGCCCTTGGACCATAACCAAAATGCTCCCTCACCTTTGATGAACGTTCCTAATGGCTTACAACAAACAGAGCTGCGTAAACAAGATTAAACTTTAAAGTCAGTGTGGGCTCAATTTGCACTGAGGAGAAACCAAGTGTTACAACAGAATGAGACTGGGAAAGGTCTCTGAAAGATCAGTCACTTTTTTGGTCTAGAATCTTCGGCTTCATGTTCCACAGAGCTTGGGGGCGCTTGTTTTGTTTACTCAGCTTGTAAACCCTTTTTATTATTGAGCGCATCCATTCTGTACTGTTGTGGTGAGATTGAAAAAGCAATGAAACCAGTTCCCACTTGTTCTCCCAGTGTGGATCTGAGGGAGCTGCGCGCTCCCGCTGTGTCTCTGCCAGCCACTTTCACGCACTGTCCCTTGGTAGGTAAAATCAAAGTTCCCGAAACTTGTAATTTAGCAATTACATTTATATGTTAAGTACTTGATTCACAATCCATCCACACAATAAATTCGCTGTCGATTAATAAAGATAGAAACTGCCCACCTAGACAAGATAAAAATTGACCTAGACCACCTGGATGGAAATCATCTTCCTCTGTCGTCTCCCTCTTGATTCCCCTCGCTCCTCCTACTCCCACCTTACAAAAATGTTGTCCCCTCCCCACTCTCTACTGTCCAGTCATGTATCGCCTTGACATCAACGTACATCGTGTCATATATATATATATACATATATATATATATATATATATATATATATATATATATATATATGTTTCTTTACTTGAAAAAGGAGAAGGAAGAACAGAAGAGAAAGCTGTCATTTGATGGCACAGTAAAGCTCTGTTTGGTGCTGTGGCTTGGGCCTGAGTGTGTCCCTGGAGGTTTGTGTGTGGAGACAGACCCCACTGTGATGCTGCTGCTGAGTTTGTACACAACCTTACCCTCGGGTCACAGGTGGGCACGATGGTAATCAGGATTAACTAAGGGGTCAATATGGAGCCTTTAACACTTTGAGGAATAATTAAAATATTGTGTTATTTGAAAGTTGGGCAGAAATACATATTTCTGGAAGTCGTGGGGGGGGTATTGGTGGGGCAGAAGGTAGTAATTCTGAACCATCTCACTTGGCAACGAGAGTTTTCTTCATAGATTATATGATCTCTTGCTTCTAAAAAGCATCTACACCAGCTTCAGAGACAAGCTAAGGTCAAGATTAAGTTAGAGAAGTTCTTCTTGCTGCTGCCCAAGAGGCCTTATCAGAAGATCTGTTGTTCTTTCCAGGAATGAGATTTGAAGAATCCTGCTCTTTACATGGTGACGAGCCTTCTCCAATATCCCCAGTGCCAGACAGCCTCTCTCACTCTAACATCAGGAATGTTTCCAGACTCTCTTGACCACATTAGGTTTCCCTGTTTTGGAAATAAGCTTGCTCGTTTGCATTAGAATGTGTAATTGTTGCCCTACTAACTAAGGTCAAAGTCCACCATTCTCCTTGTCCAGATAAAAATGGAGGACCCTTTATTAGCAGGGAGTCTTGCCCCTTCTCTGACCTTAGGTCCCTAAGGTCCCTTCTAACGTAGCTTAGTTAAAGTTCAGGTTCAGTTTCCTTTCTCCCTATAAGAACCGTTTCAGCTAGCATCTGAGATTCCTGGAAGGCCTCCCTATGCTAATGAGGAAGCCTATCCTGAGTATTCCTACCCTGTTCCTCCATCCCCCAAATTATATAAGGGGGGTTGACGTCTGTATGCAGGGAGAACAGGCACAAGATAAGGCAAGGCCTGTGATTGGGCAGTGAAAAAGAAAAACAGGCTGAGAATTTTAGAGACAAAACAGAGAGGGTGAAGAGAAGGGAAAGAAGGAAGATGGAGTTAGAGAAGGACGACTCAGATCTCTGTGGCTTTAAATAGCCACAGGTAGCTATGAATATCTTATAAGGGATGGATAATTACAAGACAACTTGTCTTATCTAGGTGGGCAGTTTATATCAATATCAACTGGCTCTGAGTTTATTGTGTGGATGCTTTGTGAGGTGAGGATTTACTAATATAAATCTGATTGCTAAATTATACGTCTTTAGAGTTTTGATTTTACCGGGTTTTAGGAATTTGTGGCAGCTAACTGCAAGATGGGCAGTTGCTGCATGGGGCTGGCATGGCGGCCACACGACATGGGAACTTAGCAAGTCGGATGGAAAGGTTTCAGGACCATTGGGCTAGAGAGTAGCTGGCAGTAGTGTGGGATGATGTCTTTTTTATTATTTCCCACTACAATATAATCCTTGAATCACCCAAGAGAAGTTATGTCTCTCCACAGCGTTTTCATCACCATAGGAACTCATAGGACTTCCATACTCCCTGTCCATCGTCTCTGCTCCACTTGTCCTCATGGACCAATATCGAGGAACAGTCCCTGGGGGGCAGGGAGGGTATCTTTCATAGTTGTGTGTGTGTGTGCACAAGCACACACTCACATAGAAACCACTACAGATATATGGCGTTGCTCATGAATGAAAATTATAACTGTGGTATATTGAGAGATTTCTAGAACCAGACCTCTGAGAAGGAGGTGGTAATCTACTCAGGGATTTTGGGTACCTTACCTTGTCCCATCCAGGAATGTGTCACAGGCTCTGCCTGTGCACAGCAGCCAACCCTAAGAACAGTGGGTGCTGTCATGTGATGGCCTTCCTTACCACTCTGTTCACTCCACTACCCCCCTCCCCTCAGTCGCCCTCAGAGCACACACAGGCAAATGCAGCATTAGGCTCCATTAGGTCCTGGGAATGACTCACCAAAGCTCTTTGTGCATTAGGGTTGTCAGAAAATGCTCTACTTTGCTCAACATTTCATTTGTCATCTACCACAACATCCACTACGCAGTGAGGGATTCTGCAAAGAATGAATCCATGAGGGAATATGTGATTGCCGTGCCAGGCTTCTTCCCCCTTTAGCCTGTTAGCCCTGTTTATGTTGCAATGGCCATTATGGATTTTGTAGTCTTTAGGGGAGTTATTGGTATTTTTAAGTTATATTATTTATATTATTAAATATTCCAACTCAAATATGAGTGAATTAATTAACAACACTCAACATAAACTTGAAATTTCATTTCAGGAAAAATCATCAACTTCCCAAACATTTCCTCAGGGGAAAGCTAACTTTATGAAATTTCACATGCATACATACTTATACATATGTTCGTCGGTCACACTGAGTATTTTTCTAAATTTTTCTCTACAGATGTATAAATGTATGAGATATTAAATATATGCTTTTATCTGGACGTCACCTCATGAAATATAAGTGTGTACGTGTAGAGGTGTTATTTTTTATATCAAAGTGATTCTTCCCCTTGAAATTTGGCACCTACTTTCCCAACAGGATGGATTTTGTACATTTCCACGCCAGTAAACATGACTTGCCAAGCATCACTTTTTACAGCGTGCTCTTACTCTGAAGACTTATTTGCCAAATGTAACTGAAGGGCCCACCTCTCTAAGAGATAAATACAGAGTAGCATGAACCTCAAGATCAAATGTGTTAAACCCATTTTTTTTAAGTTTCTAGTGCTCAGAATAGCATGAAAAGATGTGGACTTGCTAGTTTTTAAAGAAACTAATGGCACTGTAACAGTCTTCCAGATTGATTTTCATGTAGCAGTTTTTATTTCTACAAGTTTGAAATCCAAGGCGTGGCTTAAGGTAGGATTACATCACTATCAAGAAAATTAAACCGAAAGAAGCACATTGAGACATATGCAAGGTACATTCCATGTGTCTGACATTTCACTAAGAGGTTACCTACAGTAAATCACGTCGGTTTTCAACAAAGGTAAGTTTCTATTTTCAGATGGGAAAATTGAAGCCAAAAGGAGATTTATTTCTAAGTGGCAAAATGAGAATTTAAATCTAGACAGTCTTGTCCAAGTTTTCTCTATTGTTGTGCACTGTAATGCTAAATCCTGTATCCCAAGGCCTAGTTGCCTCAAGACGAGTGAATTCCTACATACGCCAGCTTTTGCTGTGCAAACCTTGCTCATTAATTTAAAACTATTGGTCAAATAAAGATGCCTACAGCCGGTAGCTGGGCAGAAGAGAGAAGCAGGCAGACCTTCAGTTCCAAGGCTCAACATCTGAGACAAAGACCATGAGGAGGAAGAGGAGGAAGAAGGTGATTTGGGACAGGTGGATCATAAGCACATGGACGTGCAGGCCAGCCTGTTGGAGTAGGAGTGGTCCAGGCAGAACATGGCAAGTGATAACTCAGGATTATCGACAGGAAAGTACACAAAATAGCAGAGAGGGTTGATATCTGTCCAGCTCTAATGCTTTAAGCCTTATTATAACTGTAAAGGTTTTGTGTATTTTATTTACAAACGAAAAGATCTAAGGTAGGGTAGAAATCCCCAAATAATATTTACCACAACACAGTCTGGTTCTAGATCATATGGTTACCTTCCTACCCATTACTGCTTACCCATGCGGACAGGAAACAGGTGAAGCCCCTAGGGATGTGTCAACTAACACCCTGATGTCGGGTGGTGGCCTCTGGGTGCTGACCACTCTCTCTGTCATCTTCCAACTGCTCTGCTCTTCTCCAAGCCTTCAGGCTGCAAGTCCTCACTGGTCCTGACCTCAAGGTATCTCTCCTTACCTTGGTGTACTTAATTTTGTCCGAGAACTTTCTAAAATCCTTTATTGAACTCTCCAATGCTATCATCTCTTTCCTGTTTATTTCTTGTCTTATACAAAAGGTGCAATTCTGTTGTGACTCATTAAATTTGAACTATTATGTGCATTACAGAGGTCAAGCAGATTTCTATGAGTGCGGGAAACTGAATGATATATAAATGTGTATGTGTGTGAGTGATATATATGCATATATAAATATATATGTACATATATACACATATATATAATTTGTTTCCTATACTATATGTATATGAGTGTAAGTGTAAAGTGCAAATTTATTGTTAGAATTATTTAAATTCTGCTGGATGATCCCTCTGGGACTAGAAAACATAATGGACAACATGAAGCGCTACTTGTTTTTGTTGTTACATCTCCAACTCAGTGCACATCATGTGATCCATGCCTCAGATACTAATATTTCATTATCATAAAAAGGAATAAAACAGACTCTTGCTTCTAAAATGTTACATTTTGGTAAATGACAAAGAAAAGATGTATCTAGGGGCAATTTGGAGGACTGATTTAAAGCAGCTGGTTTTAAATAATTCACAAATTCAGTAGCAGAGAACCTGTCTAAACTCAGGTCAGTAACGAGGAGTCTATTCTCAGGTTTAGTAGTAGAGAACCTATCTATTCTCAGGCTCACTAGTAGAGAGCCTATCTATTCTCAGGTTTGCTAATGGAGAGCCTATCTATTCAACAAAGTTTTCACTCTCTTCTCTGAATATCCTTGCTGTTGGAGAAGCTAGAAGAGGGATTTTCTTTGCCAGGGAATTTTATATTTTAGCTCCTAATATCTGAATAGGACTATGTAACTAACTAACCTTTGGCTAATGAAAAATACAGAGATAATGTTTCCACTTCTGGGTCGAGCCCTGAAGGCTTCCTACTTCTCTGTCTAATCGCTGACTACTAAGACTAGCGGAATCCTGAAAATATTTCCTAACCCCTTTAATGTCTGGATAACTGTAAAGCTAGCCTCTCTCTCAAATGGCTACCACTCATACTTTATGTGTGTGAGAGAAACATGCATGGTGCTAAGCCACTCGCACCTCTGACTTGATATGTTACATCAGTCACACCCCCAGTTTAGAAAATAAAAGCAGTTGCCTAAGTCTTAACTGCTACTGTACTAAACCCCAACCTGGTCACAGGGACAGCCATCCTCAGACCAAATTCTGCCACACTTATTAAAACAAAATTCCTTAGTAGGAAGGAACAAGAACAAAATCTGTTTAATAAGTGCAATACCATTCTGGATTCTTTATCTTGTACACATTTAAACTATTACTTTTATTGAAAATTTCACACATCACAAATCCAGAAAAGATTTTTTTTTCCCTGCACGAAGTGGACATTAGTAGCTAAGAAATCTCCACTACAATCACTGGACCCAGGACCACTTAGAGTGTAAATCTCCTAAAGGTCTAGGTTACAAGGCTGTTTATGCCGTATGTATCCACACGTGTTTCTAAAAGGTTTGGCCAACATTCATATCTTAAGAATACTTAACATTAACAATTAAAGCTAACTAAATAGCTAATTAACAAATGTTCATCCTAACCAATAAAAAAAAAAAATTCTGACGTTACTGTGCTAATTAACAAACCTTGAAAAGCGTTTGGTCAATGTAGCAACCACAAACCTTGCGTTCGTGCTCCAAGCATGAGGCCTGCCAGGTGTTCTGCTTGCCAGTCAGTCTTGTGAGGAACTGGGAGTTGGACAGAACCCTACCAGGCAGAAAGACAGTGCAAAAGTAACCTCTATTCTCCTGCAATAATTGTCATCTTGGAGCCTTATAGCCTCAGTCTGCTAACCTAGGCCTTATCCTGGAAGCTTCTAGCCTCCATACAGCCTAATCCAGGCCTAGAATGTTTTCAGCCTCTGAGACTGACTGCTGAGTAAGCTCATCCTTTCTAGATCTTTCTGAGCTATGGCTGGCTGGTTCACCTTGGCTATTCCGGCTCAAAGTCCTCTCCAAGGTGATTTTTTCAATCTGGCTTCTCTATTTTGGCCTTCCTTGAACGGCTCTGCTTGACCTCATACTATCTTTGGCCGTGTGTGCTAAGCTTCTGACTCCTTATTCTCTGGGCTTATCTGTCTTCACCTGTGTCTTGTTTGTTCTCTCTTCAACCTGTCCCTGTAAAACTCCTCCAGAAAAACTGCCTCCTTCTCCCTCTGTACTGCTCTACTCAACTCTACTGAACTATTCTCCACAAACTCTACTGTACTCCTGTACATTCTCTCTTCCTCCTATACCGTACCTCCCTTAAGTAGCTTCCCTTTCCTCTCTCTTCTCCTGACAGTTGGGCATATCCTATTCTGCCAAATCTTTCTCTGATTTGTCACTTTGTCTGTCATTCTTTAGACAACACTTTCAAACATGGCTGCTTCCTTCTACAAACTAATTTAATCTTCACTGTTTGGGATTAAAGGAGGGTACTATGAGCATGTCTGTATTTCAGCCAGAAGAATTAAAGGTGTGTGCTAAGAGCTTAGGCACACCTAACTAGAAACAGGGTCAAATATCCTTTAACAAGACAGGGAAAGGGGCCACTGATAAATGAGGAAGATGGCCAATTTCTAGCTTCTTCAGAATCCTTTTGACTGGACACTGAAACTTGGCGAGCTTTTACTCCCATCAGCATGGAGGAACCCACTTCCAACTGACTAGTTCAGACCAGTCAGATATGTTTAAGACTAGTCCCATACATGTTGTTGAGGTCTGTTCCCTTAGCATAGCTGTAAGCCATTTTGTTCCATGCCTGCCAACCATGTCATATTACTGCAGACACAGAAAATAGTTTGACTCAGAGTAGGGTTGAGTTGACCACATATCCTGTTATGAGGTTTGTTATTCTTAAGACATCCCAGAACCATAGGCTCAACTTAGGTTCAATCGAATTAAAGGTCAGTTTGAACAGTTATGTCTAAACTGTCAAAAGAGTTTGGGTAAGAGCCAACCACCCTACAGCCCTTTCTACACCTGCACATGAGCTCATTATGGTTTTTGCCTTTACAAACTTGCCCAGGGAAACATTCGGGTTGCAGTCTTATCTCCTGAGTCTATGCTTTGTCTTGATCAATCAGTCCTGTGATGTGCATTCAATAAATTCTGTGTTTTTTTTTTTTTTTTTTTTTGGTTTTTTTTTTTAGAGTTGGGGACCAAACCCAGCGCCTTGTGCTTCCTAGGCAAGCGCTCTACCACTGAGCTAAATCCCCAACCCCTTAAATTCTGTGTTCTTAACTGAGAAGGGCGTTCAAGTGATTTGTGCTGAAGGACCCTAGTTCTTACTGAAGTGTAAGTGCTATTAAGAAGCTTGTCCTGGTAGGAAGTAGATAGGTTATGGGGTTCCTGTGAAGGACCCTAGGGGCTTTTGCCAGCCTTACACTCACCACCTCAGGTCAAGATTAGGCCAAGTACCAGCTTCCTGCCTCAGGTAAAGGCTAGGCCAAGTTCCATCCTCCACCCACAGTTCTCAGAAGGAGCAGGGGCATTCTTGGAAAACTGCAGGATGTACTGATAGTCACCTGACCCTCTGGTCCCAGATAGAGTTCAAATGCATGTCCTATGCTTGCTAGCCAATGGATTCAATGGTCAGTATGCTTAGCCAATAAGTTTAAACTGTAACCTTGCTGATGTAAACTGTACCCCTAAAAAGTATAAAAACTGCTTGTTATAGCCATTCGGGGTCACCTTCTAGTCACTCGCCACAAGGGGTTGATTGAGGGTCAACCCCGAAATTCAGGAAAAAATAAACTTCTTGCATTTGCATCGAACTCCATTCTCATGTCTCACTTGGGGGGGTCTCCCAGTAGTTAAGACTTACTTTGAGCCTCACAGTGCTTGATTCCTTGACCATAATAAGCTGACTGATCTGAAATGAGGGGAAAGGGACACATCTGGACCACCCAAAACACTTAAAACCCCAGCCTTCTAAGGAGAGCTTTCTCCGTGTTGTAGGGAGACTCTCTTTCCCCCTGTGCCATGTGTGTGTGTGTGTGTGTGTGTGTGTGTGTGTGTGTCTTAATTTTTTTTTTTTTTTTTTTTTTTTTTTTTTTTTTTTTTTTTTTTTCTAAGTTTTTTTTTTTTTTTTTTTTTTTTTTTTTTTTTTTTTTTTTTTTTTTGTTTTTTTTTTTTGTGTCTTAATTTTTTACAAAGTTTAATAAAACAGACTATTTCTATCTAACATACCTAAGATTTTTCCTGCATTTTAATTCTATAATTGGGAGAAGAAAATCATCAAGACCCCTATATGGTAACTATTTAGGAACCTGTCCAAGGTTTGTCTGAAGTTTACTAACTCATTAAGGTCAGGACAGAGCCAAGTCATGGAAAGATAGGAGGGTGGGTGTGTCCATTGAGGTGATACTGCCCCTTTGTCATCCTGGAAAGGCAGCCACTTCCCAGAAAGATTAGTGGGGTAAAGGTCTCAGGCTGGTAATTTTTTTCTTTAACAAAAGAGGTTCCCCTTAGATCCCCCTCTAATTCTAATGTCTATATATCGTAGGGCAAAACATTATTTAAGTTCTTGGGGGCTGACATTGATGGCAAGAGTTAATATCGGCAGCTGGCTCAAGGGAGACTTTATAAACATTGCTTCTGATGAGATTGAATTTCTCATTCTTATCTAATCATGTTCTTCCTTGATTAATGGCTGTATTTCTTCAGTGTCTTATCTTCTTATCCTTCCTCTATTTGCCCATCTCGCTGTGCCTGTTTGAATCAAAATCAAAAGAGCTGTTAACAAGTAGTTAAGAGTGTAATGAAGTTAAACCACATGGTGACCAAAGACTTGTGACTGGAGACTGAAACTGTCCAATTGGCCTAAGGACTAAGGCTTGGTTGGCCCCATGAGGGGAAAAGAAAGAGGCTCCTCTTCTTCATGAAATTGGAGGGAGAACAGTGGTGGACTACATTTCTTAATACTCACTTCTTAAACACTTGTCTGCTTTTGTTTCTATCAGGTTGTGAACATCCTTGACCTTTTCACCTTTTAGTCAGAGTGACATGGATGGAGTAGAAGAAAAGAATTCTAACAGTTTTTTGTCTCACAATGCTATATCTGGGCACTGTTTAACCTTATAAGTTTTTTAAGGTATAGTTTCTGATTTTGTTTTTATGGATTTCTGTGCATGTAAATGTGTATGTCCCTGTGCTCTGTGCTCTATGTTCATGCGTGTTTCTTGTGCTCTTTATTTCTTTATTGTGCGTTCGTTTTGTTTTGTCACATTCTGGTTTCCTTGTATTTCATCGTTAGTATTTTTTTAGATGCCTGTATGTTTTTCAATGAGAGAGAGAAGGAAAGAGTATAGATTCAGGTAGGTGGAGAGGTGACGACGATCTGGGCAGACATGTGGGAGAGGAACCTTAATAAAAACATACTGTATAAAAAATATTTTCAAAACAAAATTTCTAAATTCAAAGTCTAATACTTTTTAATCTCAAACCTCTACTTAAATTAATGGAGTTTTCAAAAGAATCCTATTCTTAGTACCAGTGAAAAGTATCTACTTAGAAATATGTCTAAACAAGGTTTATTCAAAAGTATTTGATTTTTTGGGGTAAGCTTTGTCTAAATATCACACAGTAGCTAAAAGTGCTGGACTAGTGTAACTGACCTACTGTGTTTCCAATGATCATGTTTAGAGGCCTATGTTAATATAGAGATATTAAAAGATCAATAGTTTGCTCCTTGCCCTCCAAGGTCAACCAGGTCACAGAGGACTGTGGGACAACCTCAAGATGTTTTTGCCTCTATTGAGTTACTCATTCTCTTGTGTAAGAAGGACATAGAAGCTCCGCCTCGTGGACTCTAACTGGTGCCCAGTCTACAAAGAAGATCACCACAGAAAACAAAATGTCTTCATGCGTCCAAGAAAAGTCACAGTCCAGCAAGGCCTTGAAGTTGCCTTCACACAAATGAAGAACTGGTTAAAGGAGAGTATCCACAGGCTCTTCCAAACTCCAAGTAACCCCTGAGGACCAGACCCTCAACTGGCTTTGTCAATAACAAAGGAAGTTTTTGTTTGTTTGTTTGTTTGTTTGTTTGTTTGCTATGTGCATGGTCTTAAATGCCCTACAGAAAAGTAAAACAAGGATTTAAATTATTGATATATTTTTTACCAGTCCAAAGAAGTGAACACCTAACCATATGAAGCCTAACCATATGAGATGTTACTTAACTGTTAACTATTTCTCACTAATGATTTTCTTCTTGATAAGAAAACTTCTGCACAGATGTAGGACGCCATGACCTCAGTTCAATTTACCATTAGACTATCCATGGGTTATCCATGGGTTATCTAAGCAAAATGACCAACTAAAATGCTGAGACCTGATCTAAGTGTGCTTTTATAAACTATGGAAATATTTACTTTGTGTGTAAGATTGTGTTTCACAGGTGTAATGTATCCTTCTATAACCTAGCCATCAGTGTCCCATGATTAAAAGAGACTGCCAGATACCTTACTGACAAACTCATGAGATTGGGAAAAATTATTCAGGATATCTGAATAGCCTGTCTCTGTTGGACAACCTTACAAAACAAGGCCCAAAAGGATTGTATTTCTCTCTTGGATTGTCAGTGGGATATTAACATGTTTTTGTGCCCTCAACAAAATTAGAATCCAGATTTCACTCTGGCTTGGCTCCCAGTGTTAACCCCTTCAAGCATTATGTTGGTACATGGACACAATCATCTGTTGCTAGGAGGAATCTGCCAATGAGTCAGTTACGAACAGCCATTTCACAATTATGCTTCAATCAAACAAAACATGTCAACTGTGATGTAGAGAAGAGCATTTCTCTGACCTTATCCATCTATGGGGCCCTGATGCAGGTTCCAGCACAATTGCCATTAAACCCTATGAATGAGACACACTAGTCATGATGTCAGGAGATATTCTTCATTCACTTTAGCTTAGCTCTCAATCTTTTCCACACAGCTTAAATAGAAGAAATGGAGAGGCTGACTTCTGACCTTTAACTGGCCAACCCCGTGAGTTCTTAAAGTAATCCAATAGTCTTCCTCATAATGTACTCTTGTGGTAGATAGTGGTGGCCAAGATGTCATCCACCCAGTTAAGAACATGGCAAAGCATGCAAGGACCCTTTGGGTGACATTTTGTTACTTGTAATTTGTTTGTTTGCATGTTCCCTTTAGTGAGGGTGAAGCTGCCCTACTGTGTTATTAGGGGATTGACGCATACAATCACAAACTAAATAATCTGTCATGAACGTCTTCAAGCTGCAGAGCTGGATGTACCAGTAGCTTTTCGGTGCATGTGGAAGCCTCAGAACAACCATGACACAACCACAGTGGGTTATAAAGGCCTGAAATCCCTTTGAGAGTCATGAGTCCATGCTCAAGGGATCAGGAACCTGAAATCTGATGTCTGCATAATGGTATCAGCGTGGGAAAATACAAAGCATTAGGTCAAGCAGAGTACGACTTGAGTTTAGGACGCTTGCACTTAATGTTCCTTGCTTCTGGGGGCACGCACTGCTGAACAGTGATGTTCACATTCAGAGTGGGCCTTCCCTATCAGCCTGCTGACCTGTGAGCCGATCATCTGTGGAAACATCTCTCCAGACACACTCTGACACAGGTCATCGTCTAGGTTTCCCTCAGTGCAACCAAGTTGACAATGAAGACCAAACATCACAGGAAGCAGGGAGATGGCTGTGAACATGGAATTCTCTAAACTGTGCCTGCATTATAGTTTCGGTTCTAAAAGAAAATAAAGTAAGGAGATCAGCTCTTCTCAGCATAGCAAAGGTAAGTATCTAGCAACTTCTAGACGTAACTGGATAACACGTGTGCATCATTACCACTCTTTTAAGGCAGCGTGTCGCCACTGCGGGGGCGGGGGTGTCCTCTAGCATCCCTGCGTCTTCAGTGGTATGGAAAGAAAGGTCAGTTCTTTTTCAACCTTAGCATTTCACAGGCCACAGAGAGGCAGCAGCATAGCCTCAGGCCTGCATATTTAGTCTCTTCCTCAAAGATTTTTAGTCTAATTTCTCCATCAATGTTGTATGCAAGTGCTCGGACAAATAGGTCAATTCTCCTGTAGGCCTGCAGCCTCCCTAAGGCTATGCCTAAGGGAAATGTACCCTTAGTTTCAGTCTTCTTGCTCTCTTAGTACCTATTTGAAGTTTCTGTATAAATTGTTTAAAGTCCTGTATAAAATCAACTCTAATTTGGAGTTGTGGAAAGAAAGACCCCAACAAAGGATCTGCCCCTGTGTCCCCTTCGTCCCCTACGTCCCCTGTGTCTTCTACTCTCCCCAGAATAGATGGGGTTCTCTGCCATTTGTCTCTTTATGAACTTACTTTTCCTCACGGATACATTTTTTTCCTCACACTATTGCAGAGGAAAAAAATCTTAAAAACTCAAACTGGCGAGACATTAATGAGACCCTTTAGGTTCAACTCCAGGAGTGGGGGTTCCCTTGTATTCTAATCTCTGACAGTTTCACAGCTCTGTGAATGGAAGAAGACTGAGAATATCACTCTCAGTCACAGAATTTACAAATACTTTTTGAAACGTTGGCTTTTCAATATATAGAGTTAATTATTCCTGACAGGAAATTTATCGCCCTTTGGAAGGTTAGAAGTTCATCTCAGTCTTTCTGATTACTCCAGTCTTCAGTGTATCCCTTGAACCTGTTAAAACATCTTACTGCTTACATCGAATATAAGGTAAATGAATTAATGTTATTAAGACTTTTGGCAAGCATTTGTTACACATCTGTATGAGAATTGTGACTTTATGCTTTGAAGCAATATTTTAGTATTGCTACCTACCTTTTGGCATATAAATCAGCAGATTCGGTGTTTGAGTCTCTTTTCTTCTATTCCCAGACTCAGTGAATGACCAAGGTCAGGGTGAGAATGCTGAACCTTGACTAAACTGAACCTTAAAAGTCTGCTCAGGGCCTTAATGCTAATTCTGGTCCCCAACCTCTCCACTCAGTTACATCTATCTCAACTCTACACTTTTTTTTTAAATCTAAATTTCACATCAAAACACTGTATTAAAAATAGACACCTAAATTATAAATTAAATCTAAACACACAACTGTTGGGGTGGTCTGTGTGATACGCAAATCACCTTTGCCTACTGAGCTATTTAAAATGCATTACTGTTTCCTGTCTTAGTTCCTCTGCCTGTTGCTGGGATCAAACCCTTTGACAAAACTAAGTTCAGGGGACAAGGTTTAGTCTGGCTACAGTTCAAGGTACAGTCCATCATGGTGGGGGAGTCAACATGGCGGGAGCTTGAAGCATCTGTCCAAACTACATCCACAGACAGGAAGCAGAGTGAGGATGGCAATGCTCTTCCGGGGGCTCTTCAGACCCCTCTCTCTAAACAGTCTGGGATTTCCGGCAGGAAGCAGTGCTACCCACAGTGTTGCGTTCTTCCTGTTCTGACTAGTTTTATGTCAACTTGAGGCAAGCTAGAGTCATTTAGGAAAAGGTACTCTTGATGAGAAAACACCTCCATAAGATTGGCCTATAAGCGAGACTGCATTTCCTTAATTACTGATTGATTTGAGAGGGCTCAACCCACCCTGAGTGGTGCCGTCCCTGCCAAGTGGACCTGGGTGCTCTGAGAAAACAGGCTGGGTAAGTCAGAAAGAAGCAAGGCAGGAAGCAGCAGTCATCCCTGACCCCTGCTTCAGTTCCTGCCTCCAGGTTCATGTCTTGACTTCCTGCCCTGACTTCTCTGAATGGTAGACTGACTACAGCCCACAAGCCGAAATGAACTCTTCCTTCCCCAAACTGCTTTTGATCACAGCAGTAGAAACCCTAACCTCACCCCTTTCAATCTCAATTAACATACTCAACACAGTCCTCCACGGACATCTCCAGAGACCCATCGCTTGGGTGGTTATAGATCCTGTCAAAGTAATGTCATACGTCATTCCTTCCTTTTGCCTCAGAAAAGTTTCTGAGCAAGGATCAGGATGAGTTCTCTCTCTCTCTCTCTCTCTCTCTCTCTCTCTCTTCTCTCTCTGTTTCTCTCTCTCTGTCTCTCTCTCTCTCTGTCTCTCTCTCTCTCTCTCTCTCTCTCTCTCTCTCTCTGTTTCTCTCTCTCTCTCTCTCTCTCTCTCTCTCTCTCTCTCTCTCTCTCTCTCTCTCTCTCTCTCTGTCTCTCTCTCTCTCTCTCTCAGACGTTTCTTACTTGGGTCCAACAAGCTGGCATCAACTCTCATTCTCCTGACAACTTCTCTCGATTTCTTTGCCCAACTTTCACCACTCTCTACCTAAAATAGCTTTTATTTCTCTCGATATCTCTCCGTGTTTTCTGTAAATGTTGACAATCACGAATGGCATCCACATGTGTATGTGCGTGTGTGTGGTATTACCCCACACATTCCAGCATAAAACCACACAATTTGCTATCTCACCTTCGAAAGTGATCAGGTGGCTATCTGGAAAAGGCCAACATCTATGAAGAACAGAATTCACAGTAGATGATTTTCTCAAACGCAGCCGAGCAAACCTATAGGCCCAGTCTCCCACCGTCACACAGTTCCACACAGTACAACTACAACAGCGTACCCTACCATCATACTCCCCTTTACTAAGGTTTTCAGTCAGGTGTTATCACAGGCCAGTGTTTTATTAAGACCGTTTGAGGGAAGTTGACAGAGGAAGGTGAGTCAGGCAGCGATGTAGATGTTTTCTTGTTTTTAAGCTGTATCCTGCTGTACTGTCTTCAAATACTCTGATTTAGCACATAGCTTGCAGTCTCCCTGGTTGTAAGAGAACCTTCTTTATGAGAAGGGTGTGTGTGTGTGTGTGTGTGTGTGTGTGTGTGTGTGTGTGTGTGTGGTGATGTGTATACGTGAATGTGTAGTTTGAGTATTTAGCAATCGGCCACCGTCTCCGCTGTATCACCCCCTCAGTCTTTCTGCTCCAGTTATCATACCAAAAGTTCAATGATGTGAGGAAGAAAAGGGCTTCTCTTCGTACTTTCCCACTTACCTGCCTTGTCTGTGGGGGTCTGTGGGACGCAGATGGAGTTCAGGGATATTGTTACAAACCCCCACATTCCAGAGGTTGGCTGTCTCAAGCAAAGTTGCTGATGTGCTCCCTGAGGAGATAGAAGGAATTATTGGATGCCTGACAACATACAGTTTTCACCCTCTGCATAGCCATTAGAAATCCCTTCTTAGAGGATTATAAGGGAATTCACTTATTAGAGCTTAGGGTGCTCTTACCCAGCTTTTTAAACCACAGGTAAACTATGGATGTTAGCATTCTGTCTAAGCTCCACCCCCACAGTTACCGGGCAACAGCCAGGTATGCGCCCCCCTCATTCTCTTCTCTCTTCTCTTGCTCCTTGCTCTTGCCCTCTTCCTCTCTTTCCTTTGTCCCTTCTCTCCCCATTGCCCTCCCTTCTTCCCTCCACGTGCTCACGGCCGACCTTTACTCCTCTCCTCTTCTACTCTTCTTCTCTCATTAAACCTTTCCATGTGGAACCATATTGGCCTCCTGTGTTTTGTCCTGACTTGAGGTGAGATTTCTACCCCAACAATGGGGTTTTTGAAATGCATACAACTACCAAAGCCCCACCAGCAATCACCAGGATTCTACTGTGGCTCACAGAAATATCTGAAGATCTAACCACCACCTATTAACTATTAGTTCCTCTGGTCCAAACCACCAATGCTAGCTGCAAGCATTCAGTGTATTTTAATTTATAGTGTTACACACTATCTGTATTTTTAATGCTTTTAAAGTATTTTGTTTATCCTTTGATTATGTCATACTATGTATTTTAATTACATTCTTTCCCATCCCCCAACTCCACCCAGAGCCTCTTCCTCCTCAATACCCACCCAACCTCATCTCTCTCTTTCTCTCTCAAAAAAAAAAAAAATCTACCACAATAACACACCATGGAGTCCAATTTGTATTGGGTAACTATACCTGGGCACAGGAACTGTTCAGGGTGTGGTTGGTATACCCAGAGTCACTCCAATGGAGATTGTTTTTCCTTTCCCAGCATCTATCAGCTGTGAACAGCTTCTTGTCTGGAAGGACTTTGTGCCTGGTTCACATTTGGCGTACATTTTATTTGGCTTGATCTTGTGCATGTTGCCAGTCTCTGTGAGTTTGTATGTTATGCCTGCCCTGTTATGAAAACACTTTCCCCCAAACCAAACACCACCTCTGGATTTTAATATCTTTCCATATATTTAACTACATAACTCCTTGCAGATTCTAAGCATCCAATGTTTCTCTTAGTCTGTGGCTCAAGCCCGTACTTCTGCCTGCGATGTGTTTGTCTTGCTGTTCGCGCTTCTTCAAGAGATAGTCCAAGATTCGCCCCTGCCGAGAATGTCATTACAGCTGCTCAGTTTGGAATAGCTCGCGTCAAACAACAAGATGTCCTGGCTTGCTTCCTATTGCTGCTATAAATGCCGTGACCAAAGCCATCTGGGAATGAACGGGTTTATTTTAGCTTACAGCTTTTAGCCTACTATGGAGGGAAGTCAGAGCAGGAACTAAAACAGAAGCGGTTTAGAATTGCTGCTCCTCACGGCTTACTCAACTGTGTCTGTTTTTGTTTTTCTAAACAAACTGAAACCACCTGTCCAGGGATGCGCTGCCCACACATCCATCATCAATTAAAAAAATTCCACACAGACTTGTCCACAGGCCAATCTAACGGAGGCATTTTCCCCAACTCAAGTTCTCTCTTTCCACACGACTCTAGCTTGTTCCAAGTTGACAAGACAAAAAACTAATCATCGCAAAAATGATGTTCTTTCGAGGAGCTACCTGCTTCTGTATCTGTCTACTCTGGCAGATAATGAGGGCCTTCAGAAGATAATGAGTCTTCTATGTTTTCTCTCACAGTAGCGAGGAAGACTTTCTGCCCAAATAATCTTTTGGTAAACACTTATTAAATCACTGCCTTAGCTATTTAGAGTGTTCCACGGGGCGAAGATTGAGTTCTAGGAGATGCTTATCTAAACCTCAGAAAAGAGTGAATTCGGATTGTTCAAATTAATAATTTATCAAAGAGCTGCCACCGTGCAACCCATAGTACTTATTTTATTCACAAAGACATTTGTGGGCCTTGGCTAAGCAATATGATGAAAAGGCTTCTCTGAACATTTTTCTGAACTGCTACTCCATTAAACCTATCATGAATGAAATTATGTTAATTTTATATTGTTTCTCACATTGCTCTTATATTCCCACATAATAGGTTTGTCTATCCAATAGAGATTTTGCCTTCTAGTAATTGCTGACTTTTGCTTTGGCAATATTATCTCCTCCCTACTACGCCACCAAATTCTAGTCGGGATGGCTACGAACATCATTCCTCGCCACATTCTCATAGGTTGGGTTCATGCTGCAGCCCAGAGTCATCCTTTTGTCCCATTACTTAACTTGATAATTCACCAGGCCTCTAGTGGTTCTTTTTTGCATCAACCAGCTGGAATGAAACTGCCCTTGTGGATCATGCTATTAGATAGGGGGGAGCCCAAGGATGTGAAACCTACACACAGAAGAGGAGGGCAGTGCTGAGAGCCTCATTTCTGTTCCCACTACTGAGCTCCAGGTCATTGTCCTAGTTCCGTACTTTCAGTGAGCAAATTTAGTATGCTTTAAAAAGGAAGAGAGACACAAAGAAAGAAACAAAGAGTAAAGTCTCCTGTGATGGTTTGAATGAGAATGGCCCCCATAGGCTCATATTTTTAAATGATTGGCCCCCAGTTTGTGGAAATGTTTTGGAAGGATGAGGAGGGTGTGGCCTCATTGGAGCTATGTCACTGGAGATGGGGGCTTTGAGGTTAAAAAAGTCCATTTCAGGCACAGCGACGCTCATTACCTGAGACTTGTAGATCAGATGTGTGGTCTCAGCTACTTCACTAGCACTATTCCTACCTGCCTGCTGACGCACTTCCTGTTAGAATTATCATGTATTCACCCTCTAAAACTGTAAACAAGCCCACAGGCCACATGGCATCTCCTCACATCGATAGAACCGTAAGTAAAATAACTTTGTTTCGCTGCGGTAGATCAGTGCACTTCTGTCAGAGATACTCTCCCTCTGGAAGCTTACAGAGGACGCTGCCACAATAGCTAACGGGCCTGAGTCCTCATCAGAACAGACGTTCACTAAGTTTCATAGGCTTGGAGATATTGACCAAGATTCAAATAGGTACAGTGACTCCAAAATGGGTAGGCTCATTCCCAATCTATAAAAACACTTCACCCACAAGCCAAAGGACAGTGGAGGATGAAGATGTGCATTGCAAGTCTTCACTTTATTTAACTTTATACTATGTGAGATCAGGAAATGTATTGTTCCAGAATTTATAAAATGGATTGTAAAAACAAACAAAAAATACACCAAAAAGAGAACATTTGGGGCCAAAATAAACTCATTTTGATTTATAAAGCTGCTTTCCCATTATCAGGATGATGTTATGACAAGATATGCAAGTGTTTTTATATAAGTTTAGTAATATACAAATGGAATAAGAATAACTATATTCCTCCATCAAATAAAATTTAAAGCTGTGATAAAAACAGCAAAATAGCTCCATCAAAACTAAGGAAACCCATTTCTGTCCAAACTTCAACAAGAATTCTCAGCTGTAGACAGACCTCACTAAAACTAACTAAAACTTCAGACAGGACAGAGACAGCCATACAAGCTTACAATCTAAGCCTGAAGTAACTACATAAGTCTTTGATGTTCATTTTTTAGCAGATTAGTGGATTTATTTCAAGAACGGTCCCAATAAACGTTGCATTTAATTTTCCCCATAATACTATGAAAAGGAACATCAAGACACAGATGTGTGTCTCAGGTTAAATGCTAGACAACCAGGCTACAATTTTACCTATGTTCTCCAACTATTATATTATGAAAATCATCTCAGGAAACCTGGTGACAATTACAAGGGGTTTCCACTGCACTCCATTTGGCTGTTCACCATAAAAAGCAGATACCTTTTCTCTTCCTTTTTTTTTGGGTGGGGGAGGCTAAAAATTGAACTCAGTTCCTGATGTGTACTGACAAGAGCTCTACCAGGAAGCTCCTTCTCAGCCAGAAGTGAACAAGTTATAATTAAAATTTAAAGACTATTTTTTAAAAGACATAGATAACACAACAAAAGTAAGTGGCATATGAAGTTAAATAAGACACTTGATAAGTTTGTGTCACTGTTTCTTCTGCCACCAGCTGATAACTGAAGAGCAGCGAAAAGAAAAGCAAGTCATCGTACATGTGAGCATGTCATCGTACATGTGAGCATGTCATCGTACATGTGAGCATGTCATCATATATGTGAGCATGTCATTATACATTTGAGTAAGCCATCATACATGTGAGCATCCCATTATACATGTGAGCATGCCATCATACATGTAAGCATGCCATCATACATGTGAACATGCCATCGTACATGTAACCATGTCATACATGTAAGCCATCATACATGTGAGCATGCCATCATACGTGTGAGTATGCCATCATATGTGTGAGCATGCCATCATATGTGTGAGCATGCTATCATACATGTGAGCATGTCATCATACATGTGAGCATGTCATCGAACATGTGAGTATGCCACCGTAGATGTGAATATGCCATTGTACATGTGATCATGACTTCGTTAGGAGATGCCTGGAATCAGACTCCTCCTACATGAGCACCACACTAAGCTGTGGTGCTCAGAGCCACCCATGGAGGCACAGACAGAACAAGCAATTCTACAAATTCAGTATCCCCCAAAATCAACTCACCCCACTGACAATCGAGTGAGAACAAGTCTAACACAAAGAGAGTTTGGGGTAGTCATAGCCAAAGGCATCTTGCAGGGGAGCAAGTGTAAGAGACAAACGATAGTCTGAGCTGGTGGTTGCAAGTTTGATTAAACTTTTTTAAAACCATCAGGGAGATTTAATAACTGCTGATGGTCAGGGTGCCCCGTATCTAGCTGAGCAGGCCATGCCCAGTAGGGTACCTTGCTCATAATTATGCAGTAAGAAAGCTGGGAGCAATTTAGCATGCTTGTCTTAGTGGGATCTGTTATTTACAGGATTAGCGATGAGATGTCTATGCCTCTAAAAGGATGAAGCTAACACACACACAGTTGGGAACTGCTGGTCTAAACCGGCTTTTTATTTCTCCCAAAGCTAATTATACTCTTCTGAGACTCATGTGGAGATTGTTATTGTTTTCAATATCTGCCCGCTGAACAGAAATCGTTCTCCTCCATCCATAGCCTGAGAAATGTTTGATGGAGTCTAATGATCTTCCCTCCCTCTGAGATGCTTTTGCTCCTAGTTTTTCATTTGTTTGTTCGTTTTGTTTGTTTTTACCTTGCTCTATAACCTCCAACATTTGAAAAATCTATTAATTGTAGGCAGCAATAAAATTTTGTAGCTAATAATGAAACCCGGGCATGAAATGCCAGCTTTCCTATTCTTACAAACTGTTCAAGCTGGGTTTGGGGCTCAAGCACAGAGCCAAGAAGCTGGCCTATAATGCCACAAGAGTCTGGGGGAATCCACTGAAAAGAGAACCTGAAGAATGAGAACATGGTCTAGATGAATTAGAGCAGAGGGTGGAGGGTTGCCGCCATTTTCAAGATGGACCAGAATGACAGAGAAAAGAAGATTAGGTCTGAGAAGCCATAAGGAACTATTAATGGGACAAGGGGTGAGTGTGAACTGATTGAAATAGAGGCAGGAACCCAACACTACCTGTCTGTGAGGGCTCACAACCCCTCAACTGAATTAGTATCTCCATGAGTCTGGCGTGTGACCATTTTGGAGTGAATGGGGTTCTTAATGACGCTGTACCAAACAACATACGCCAGCAATTCCTCGTGGCCAAGTTTCACATGGGAAAGTGAGAAACTGCGTAACAGTGAAAATAGCTATACTTTGTCACTAACGTAGAAAGGAGATGCCGCTCTCACTCGCTGATAAAGTTCTAGTCAGTGACTGCAAGACTGGAGGAATGTTTTCACCAAAAAGATACAAACAGCACCAGGGCAACCCACAACACCCAACCCCAGCTTTGCAAGCATGAACTTTATAACAGAAAGAGCTACACAGAAAGCACTGCGGATAGTTCAGTCTACTGAAACATAGAAAATGTTGCAACCACAGTTGTAAGGGAATTGTGGAGAATCCTGCCATCCTCGGAACTTAAAAGATGCAACAGTTGCAATGTATCACGTCCCCTGTCCATGACCACATTTAGTGCGTGCAGAACTGAAATGTCAGCAAACAGTCAGCGGCAAAACGAGGTGGTGGCTGCAACTGCTCGTGTGGTATCCCTTACGGCAACAAACGCATACATCGTTCATCATACATACGCATGCGCGATGTTCTTCTGTTAGCCTACAGAGCTCGTGAGTGTGAACAGTATTTAGAGACACCCATGAGTACGATAGCAGGCTCTAGTCCAGCTTTCTGAGAAGCCTCAGCATTGATTTTCGTTGTGGCTGCAACGGCTTATGCAGCCACCAAGAGGGAGTAAGGACTCCGATTTCCTCATATCCTTGCCAGCACTTGCCATTTGTTTCCTGGATGGTGCTCAACTGACCGAGATGAAATGGATCTCCGAGTGGTTTTAGTTTTAATGTCTCAGATGGCTAAGCATGTTGAGTACATTTTAGGACATTGATAAGCCATTCATATCTCTTCTTCTGATAAATGGTTTTATACCCCACACTTATTTATTTATTATTTTTATTTTTATTGTTTGCTCACCATGCAACAAAACCTTTATTAACATTTTTAACAGAGGTTTGTAATTTCTAAACTTAAATCGGGACCAATGGCTAGAGTGCATTGTAATGCCATCACTGCCCGCCGGGAGTGCAGACTGAAGACTTAGTAGCCACCTCTCAGGCGGAGGACCAGGCGCAGGGTTGATTCCTTCTGGACGTTGTGATCAGAGGGTGCGGCCATCTTCCAGCTGCTTGCCGCAAAATGAGCCCCTGCTGGTCGGGGGGCGGGGAACGCCCTCTTTATCCTGGATCTTGGCCTCCACATTCTCGATGGTTCGCTGGGTTCCACTTCTAGGGCGATTGATGGTCTTGCCGATCAGGGTCTTCACGAAGACTTGCATTTTGACCTGATAACAAATGCGATGAAAGCACAGATCGCCCGCGCATTGAAGCACCCGCAAAGTAGGACTCCGAACCGGACAAAGCCTCTCGTCACTCTATAGCCACTTTTAAACTGAGCTGTCTCACTGGCATTTAGTTTTTGAGTTCTTATCTATTTTAGGTATTAGTTTGCTAGAGGTTTATCTAGCAAATATTTACCCCATTCAATAGGCTGCCTTTTCAATCAAATTCTTTTTTGCTGTACAGAATCTTTATAAGGACATAAGGTCCTATTTCTCAACTGTTTATTTCCTGAGTGACAGGTCCTAACTAGTCATCGCCTACCCCTGCACCTACAAACAAGCATACGCCATACTTCTTGCCTATCGCTTTCAAGAGTTGGGTATTACGTTCAGGTCTTTCATTCATGCAGGGTTGATTTTTACACAGGGTGAACAAGGAGGGTTTAGTGTCATTTTCTATATATTGTTATCCATAGCAATTTACAACTTCTTCCTTTTCTGCTTGCAGCCCTTTGTTTTCTCCATTTGTCTTAAGGCTCTAAGGTCTTTAGCATTGTACTGAAGAGGAGTGAGAAAAGTGGAACCTGTCTTCTTATTGAGGTTAATGGGAACGCACAGTGAGCGATGATTGTCATGCGTACTTTCTATCATGTCGCTATGTGTTTTCTCCATTTCCAGCTTCTCTGGCTTTTTATTATGAAGGAATATTGGGTGTTACCACAGGCCCTTTCTGCATCTATCAAGATGATGGTGTAATTTCTGTCTTTGAGAACATCTGTTGGTTTGAGTATAGTAAGCCATCCCTGCTGTTTGGAATGAAGACATCCTGGTCATGGTAGATGATGGTTTCAATGTGATCTTGCAATCTATTTGCAGGTTTCTTACTGAGAATATTTTGTCTACACTCATTAGAGAAGTAAGTCTCCTGTTTTCTTTTGTATTATGTCCTTATCTGGTCTAGGAATCAGTATAATACAGATTTTATAAAATAATCAGAAGCACTCATTTCTTTTCTATTTTATGGCATAATTAGTGTAGACTTTGTGTTGACTCTTCTTTGAAGGTCTGGAAGAATTCTGCAGTGAATAATTCTGGCCCTAGAAAATTTTAATTGGGAGATCTGATGTTATTATTGTTGCTTTGATCTCAGTGCCTTCAATTTCAATCTCATGATTTTCTGTTTGGTTTTTGGTTAGCTGGCCAGTCAATCATGAGAGTGGAGTACTGACGTCACCAACTATTACTGTGTTAGAGTCAATCTGGGAGTCTTCTAGTATTGTTTTTGAAAATGAGAACATGAGAGCATCTAGGTTTAAAGACTACAACTTAACTACTCCACCTTAATTTAATTTCTCAGATCATATGTATCTTTAAAAATAACTATTTTGTTTAGATTTTCTAATTAATCAGAATTTAAGGTTTTAAGGTTCATCACTGTAATTTTCTGAATTTAATAGATAGTTTTGTCTCCATTTTCACCTCTAGTTTTACTAATGGGTGTCTTCTTTCTCTTTTTTAGTTAATTTAGCAATGAACGTTTTCCATCCTTGCATAGTTTTTCAATAAATCAACTCTTTGTTTTATTAATTCCTTATTATTGTAATTTCTTCATTTCTATTTCCATGAGCTTTATTATTTCTCTTGTTTACTGCTTTTGTATTTAGTTCTTATTTTTTCAAGAGCTTAAGGTGTATCATTAAGTTGAGTTTTCTCTTTTTAAAACTATATATTTACCATTTAACATTGCTCTTTCTGTATCCCATAATTTTTAATACACTCTGCTTTCATTTTTATCAATCCTAGTAATTTTTTAATTTTCTCCTTGAGTTCTTCAATGATTCATTCCTAAGTTAAGGTGGTACTTGACTGCCATGATTTGTATATTTTCTGCAGTTTTTCTGTGCTGTTGACATCTAGCAATATTCCATTGTGGTCATACATAATTAAAGAAGTTACTTCATTTTCTTCCATTTCTTCCTATCCTAATATGGTATAATTCATTTTAAAGACTATTTTTAGAATAAGTGCTAAAAACTGCTGAGAACATGTGATAGTAGTATGTGTGTGGAGTGATCTGTAAACATTTGTTAGGTCGACATAACCTATGATACCATATAACTTCCAAGTTTTTCTACTTGTTTGTTTGTTTGTGTAGATGACCTGTCTATCAATGAATGGAGTAGAATTAATGTCTAGTAGTATTGGTTTGGAAATTTGGAAATTAAGAACACCCGGGCTTGAAGAATGTATGTTTAGAACTGTAATATCCTAGATTGAACAATCTTTTCTTCTTTTTTTCTTTATACATATGAAATGACACCGATGGGGCCACATGGAACTGCGGGGTACTTTTATCTCAGCAGCTCTATGCTGGCCCCAAGTGCCCTCTGACCCAGACGGTCGACAGGCCATTCTAGCACGGCACCTTGCCACGCTGGTCCCTAGAGTCAGTTCCAGCACCAGAAGGTCATATGGAACTAACCATAATTTATCTTTGGTTGGTAACTGTCCCAGCGGCTTTCTACTAGCCAAAAACCCTCTGATTCCAGCTACCCAGTAAAATCAGGGCTCTAGAAGTCCAGCATGGAGCTGGCCTATCGCGACTCCCTGCCACAGACACTGCTCACACACCCAACAACTGCCCCCTGGTCGTTAAGGTATAAACTCTCAACTACCCGGTGAAATCAGGACTCAATAAACTGTAATTTATCAAACATATTTATATGTTAAATTCTCAATCCACAATACATCCACACAATAAACTCGCAACCAATTGATAAAGATATACACTGCCCACCTAGATAAGATAAACTCGCCTATAGAAATCCATCCCTTAAGAAACATTCATAACAACCTGTATCTATGTAGAGATGCATGGCGAGGATCGTTTACGTCTGCCTCCATGTTGTCTCTCCTCTCTTTTGCTTCTCCCTCTCCTTCTAAAATCTCTGTTCCCACCTCCCTTCTTGTCCAATGACAGGCCTCATTTATCCTGTGTCTGCCTTCACCTGCATAATGACATCAACCTACAGATTGTGTGTATGGATACAATATTTCCTTTGAATATAAATTTTCTTTTTCTGTTATTATAAAAATTTCATCCAACTGCTAACACATTGGAACGTGGAATTTGGGGCAACCTAAATCCATGTTCCGCGGTCGTGATCACTCATAGTTGGCTCTGTAATATCTTATTGCCTTTGAGGTGAGAATTTGGGTTTTATGCTGACATGTGTGATTATGAATCATAGAAAGGGTAACTCCAGGACCTAGCAAACAAAAGGCTGTCCCTGGGATTGCCCAATCAGCGCCTTGAATTGTACAATCAAACCACCCCAACAAATAGAAACGTATCTGATTGCCCTTGGATTGCCCTGGTCAGTGCCTTGGATTATACAGACAGAAAAAGCAGTCCAGCGAACAGGAAAGTATCTGACTGACTACTATCAGAAAGTAAAGTCCAGTCAAAGACTCTTCTAACGGATGTAGACGCAAGTCCCTATCCCTAACTCAGAAGCTATCTTCAATTGGTAACTACTCATAAAGAAAAAGCTAGTTTTCTCCAGTGGAGTTTAACTGGGTATACAAATCACACGTACGGCATCTCCAGGGTTGGCAGTAGATGGCCAACATAAAATAAACTCAATGGCATTTTTGGAGACTTTTCTTTTGTTTTGATTTATGTCTCATAATGCTTTATCTAGGTATTTCCCCCTTACTAGTCTTTTGCACATGTATCATGGCTTCTGACTTTGTGTCTCTATGGGATTTCTGGGTACGCAAATGTGTGCGCAAATGTATGAGTCCCTTTGTCTTTCTGTGGTTTTCCTTTCGCTCCTTTTTCTGTTTGTTTGTTTTGACCTATTCAAGGGTATTTTTGCATATTGATTATTATTATTATTATTATTATTATTATTATTATTATAGATGCATGTTCATCTCCTAATGAGAAAGAACAAGAAAGGATGTGGATATGAGGGGGAGGTGAGGAGATGAGGAGGAGGATCTGGGAGAAGTTCGTGAAGGGGGAAACACTAGTCAGAAAATATTGTAGGAAAAAGAATTGACTTTCAATGAAAAGAGAAGAACTTCCATAGAGACTGGATTCACCCTAAAGGGAAAAGGACATCCCAAGGTGATCACTGGGACATCACAACTCACTTTAGAGTTAAAATCTATGGACTATGTCTCATTCACATGCTTATATAGTATGGGCCATCAGCCGCCTGCATGCACAGTGAGCACAGCACTCATGACAGTCAAAGAAAGATGCACTCCGTTATAGCACCTTCCCCTCCCTTGTGTAATCGAAAGCCAGGAGATCGGGAAATAACAAGGGGGCTCTTGGCCTCACATTTGTCAAGCCTTTCCCCAGCTTAAGGAGTAGCTCTGTGGCTTCTACTTTCTTTTTTCTTTACTTTTTTTTTTTTTTTTTTTTTGAGCTGGGGACCGAATCCAGGGCCCCAACCCCGGCTTCTACTTTCAATTCTAGGATGCCTACCTGTGACTACAGCGTTTGCTTGTGTTTTCCTGGACATTTGGTGAGCCTGTACATTATTACAATTCAGAAGACCCTATGGCGCCCCCCTCAGATAATGAGTTGTATCTACTTTCTTTTTTTTTTTTAAGATTTATTTATTTATTATATGTAAGTACACTGTAGCTGTCTTCAGACACACCAGAAGAGGGCATGAGATCTCATTACAGACGGTTGTGAGCCACCATGTGGCTGCTAGGATTTGAACTCAGGAACTTCAGGAGGAGCAATCGGTGTTCTTAACCACTAGGCCATCTCTCCAGCCCTGTATCTACTTTCAAATATGAAGAAGAAAGGTAAAACTGGCTGTGAAATTTTATTGTATTTCAGCTTTTGATTTTTTTTTCCTGTAATTTTTGTGTAATTTGAAAGGAGAACTGTAAAGTGGCAACATTTAAATAAAAGAGTATCAGAATGTTTAATCAAATTATGAACATTGGACTAGGTTATATAAACAGTATAAATGATGACCTCTAATTACTGATATATCTTCAGTAATTAATATTATTTTGGTTTGATCATGGTAATATTGATTTAAGAGATCAACCACTCGAAGCAAAGAAGTTCCCCCTTTTTTGCATGCCATCTCCGCCCAGCATATCCCCAAAGATCCCCCTTCTCAGAACGTTCTCAAGGCTCCTTTGCTCCTCCCAGTGCCCTTAATCAACTCTCCATCTGGCTCACCCCACAGAAATGCCTCAAGGTTTCCTCACTGCTGCAGCGGGTCTGGGCTATCCGGTTGCCTTGAGGACTTCTCTTCCCACTGTCTCTTTCTCTGTCACCTACCCCAGAACTTTTAACTGGACATGGTCTATTTTGTCTCTCTGGTCTTTCTCTGATGACAGGTACCTAGGTTCTGAGAGAAATGTTTGCCGTGCTTGTGGGGAGTGCAGATGTTTCCTGGACCCCCAGACCTATGACAGCGTGGGGATGTGGCAGCCAGCCCTGAACCCAACACTGTGTTATTGTCTGTTCTATCCCAGTCTGTCAGGGATGCAGACTGGAGAACGTGCACATGTGTCCCCTGTGATGGCTAAAGATGCTTGAGATGGTACCAGGCATCTCTTAAGGGCCTTTGACATTTACCCTGGAATGCCTGTGAGAGTATGGTGGCCTGTAGGTGAGATAAGAATAGGATAATGGCGTTCATGCTTTTGCCTTTATAAACTGGCTTATCCAGTTGAGGCTTCTACTTTCAATTCTAGGATGCCTACCTGTGACTACAGCATTTGCTTGTGTTTTCCTGGACATTTGGTGACCCTGTACATTATTACAATTCAGAAGACCCTATGGCGCCCCCTCAGGTAATGAGTTGTATCTACTTTCTTTCTTTTTTTTTTTTTAAGATTTATTTATTTATTATATATGAGTACATTGTAGCTGTCTTCAGACACACCAGAAGAGGGAATCAGATCTCATTACAGACAGTTGTGAGCCACCATGTGGCTGCTAGGTGCCTTTTTATTGCTGTACAACAGGAGAGAGAAACAACTGAGTAAAACAACTTTCTGGCCCAGCTTTGGATCCCATAGATGATTGTAACATCCACCTTTGATGTCCACTCCCATAAAGCCTTCCTTCAGCTCCCTTTAGCATAGCTGCTTGGCGCGAAGGCTGTCCTTCTGTTAGCCGTAATAGTAAATTCATTTCATCTAAATTTGAATTAATGAATTGAATCTATGTCTTTCTGTGGATTCGAAGCCACCACGCCTGATTTTTCCTTAAATAACTGTTTTGAATTATATGTCCTTCTCTAGTCTGCCCGCTGACTCAGTTTATACATAGTGTTATTCAACACACCACATGGACTTATCTGGACAATATTCTCTGGAAGCCAAGACCTGTCTCAGGGACCCCCACCTGACTGCCTGTTCAAGATAATGAGGTGCCATCTACACCTGCAGCTCCGCTCACACTGAAGAAGCCAAGGACTTTAATTTGCTGAACCATTTCCTTCTCCTTCTCCGCTTTCCCCTTTCATAAAACCATTCCTCTATTTCTATTTATGTAAAAATAAAGACCCGGAGAATATTAGACATAATATTAGAATATTATGACTGTATGTAGAAGCCAGATCCTACAGCTTGAATCAGACCCTGCCTCCCTGCAGACCTGTCTGGGACAGTGTTAAGAATCAGTCTGTGGTAGCACTCACAGCTCTCAGTTTATAACGCCTGGCTCCTCCACGTCCTCCATCATGTAAGCTCTGCTGAACCATGGCGCATGATGTAAAACTTCCCCCCACCCTGGATGAGTCATATACAAAGTCAGACTCTTTCACTCCACATTCATCAGAATAGGAAAAAAAAAAAGGGGGGAAACACTGAAAACATTAAGTAGATGTTAACAAGAAGTCTCCCTTGTTGCTGGAAGGAAGTTGGACTGGTACAGCTCCTTTTGGAAAGAGCGTGACAGGATTCTTATTAAATTATACATATTATTACCATAGTGTTAAATCATTAATTACTTAGTATTTAGCCGAATTGCTTGAAATTTTATGTCATCAATATTTATGTAAATCCATTTGTAACTGACAAAACTTAAAAGCAAACAAAATCTCCTTAGTAGATGAGCTTCCATACATCGCAAAAGTGAAATATCACATTATAAATGTCACGAAGACAGATGTCCAGGCATTTCATTAAATAAAAACAGTCTACAAAGTCTCTCCCATGCAAGTCCAACTATTGAGTGTTCTGGAAAAGGCAAAGCATTGGAAACAGTAAAAGGATAAGTGGTTGCCATGGTTACAGAAGGAGGAGGGATAAACAGAGCCATAAAGACTCAAAGGGTTGTGAAACTATTCAGCCTAATGCAACAATGGTGAATTTGGACTCAGCACTGTCCAAATTCACAGCGTGGGATGTCAAAGGTGAATTCTAACCTAAACCTTTGGGTTTTGATAAAAATGAGATGCTAGTTTGGATTCACTGCTTAGAACATGTGTGCCTTTGGCACAAGGTAATAGATGCCCAGAGAAGCCATGTGTGGTGATCTATGGGAAACCTGTGTCTTCTATCTGTCCTAAAACTTCCCCAGAATGTAATAAGTATTTATAAATGCAGTCATATAAAATATATGTGCATATACATATGTATACGTGTATGTGGACCTGTGTTGATAGGTGTAGTATGTGGGTATTACCTACATAATACACAGATACATAGATATCTTTCTGGTACTCAACAAACTCTGGTTGAAAAAGTAGTTGCCTGGAAAATGTGTTTAAAATCTTGCCTCTCCTAGATAAGTTCCTATGTCTGACATTAACCAACAGCCATGGCAGGCAAAGCAAAAGGCTGGGGGCCTGGGTGAGAGCATGGCTGAGGCAAAGTGTAGACAAAAAGGTTCCATGGCATAGTCTCTGAAGCATTGGTTCCCATGTCCTGTGGAGGCAATGACAGCCACCTCTCCCTGCCTGTGAGGTAGAGGTAAGAGGCTGAAGCTGAAGAGGGTGTGCGGCACCTGCACACTGAATAAAACCCCATGCCTCTGCCCACTTAGTCTTCATGGTTTTAAGCATTTCCATGTGAAAGTGCGTTTCTATCTGCTTCATTCTTCATTAGTATTATTCTATCTCTTAACAAATGTCTACACTCCATCTTTCTATAAAAACCATTTGCGCACCAAACCTAAGACAAACAAATGCCTTCTTACACGCAATGGTAGACGCCCAGGATTTCAGGGTTCTTCTTATCGCTCACAGGCAAATCTAAAGTTCCTAACATGTGTCCCTCTGAATCTCCCATGCAATTATTCTCGCTAGGGTCAGTTGTTCTGCACTCCTGTCATCTTGTCTGTGAGGAAGATGCCACTGCGTAGAACTCATGAGACTGGCTGAAAACCTCAAAGGACAGTGCTGTACACTTGACTGCACTGACTGAGTGCAGCTAGAAACAACAACAAAGTGAAACATGTCTAAGGCATGCTGTCATTCACCTCCAGCTTTTTTCCCCTCTCATGCTCCTTGTTAATGCCAGACATAGGAATATACCTTTTCCTCACTAGACTCAAGTGTGACCCTCTAAAGGGGTCAGCCATCTTCCCATCCTATGAGCATGGAAAGTTCTGGAAGTGACTTCCCATGCGCTCATTGGTCTTTCTTCCTTCCACTGTATGCACTGTCTGTGATCATATCAACAAATCCTGTTTCTGCTAAAGCTAGTTTGAATTGGATTTACAAGGTCGTGAATGAGAAATGGGCACAGAAGGGGCACTGCCTGTAAACCCTAGTTGGAGAATCGATTCTTTGGCGCCAGTTACCCTAACATCGGTATTTCATTTTTTTATTCATCATGTTGAAAGGTTAAATAAGACGACATTGAGCATCAGAATCAAATAGAAAAGTAGACCATGCTTGATTGGTCAGGCTCATGAGTGGCATTGTTTGAAATGCTTTCTCCATGGAACTCAGTTGAGATGGGCTACATATTTCATGAACTAAAAAGAACTCCAACGGATGCCATCCTTATCTATTTTCTCTTCTTTTGTCATTGTTTCCTTTCTACTCATCTCTCTCCAGACGTGTGAAGAAACTAGCTGCAGTTTTCTAAAATAGTAACAAAATACGGGCGTGCTTTGTTTTCTTATACACTCTTCTGTCTTTTTGAAAAGAAAATTGATATCAGGATTGCTCCTGGCTGGGATGTTGTCTTGACCTGCTTTCTGTTGCTATAACTGAATATCTCTGACCAGCTCATTTATAAAATATAAAGTTTATTTGGTCAGTGATTCTGAAGGCCAATGAATTAAGAGTAAGTGGAAGCTGGGCCCTTCCTTCTTCAGAATCACAAGGTTGTGTGCAGCATCACACACACATAGACAGCGTCCTAGCTCAGGGCTCTCCTTGGCTTCAATGGCTGGCAAAAGGTCCCACCAGACACCTCTTGAGTTTGCAGCCCTCTTAACACATCCCTATAGGAATTAACTTTCAATGCATACTTAGGGTTGGGGGGACAATTTACACCATAGCAGATTGCTTCCCACTGAAGTGGATAGCACGGAAGAACACAGGAAAGGAAAGTAAAAAAAAAAAAAAAAAAAGTTTGTCTTAGATTAGGAAACAGCCAGAAAGAGGCAGAAACATGAGGCCAGCCAGGAGGCAACAAGGAAGGGTGCCACTGACGGGTTTGGATCACATTTTATATAATGTGTGGGCAGGAACTGTAGACAGGATGAGTTTCTCCTTGGAAAGTTTCCCAGGTCACCACGTTCTCTTTCCTCTCCACGTTGAGATGCCATTAACCTGTGCCTTGAACGCCCTGGGTTCTAAGTGACAATAAGTCCCTTGAACATTGGGCTTTTCACATCACAGTTACATCTTTGGTCCAAGCAACCCAATCTTGGAAGCAATCTGAATTCCAGTAAATTTTAATACAATTATGTAAACAGCTGGAGGCTCTTGAAACCTGACAGATAATGCTATTTTCCGCAAGTGTTTCACGCTACTTAGAACTTAGCTTTAGTTCACCACATTGTCTGTCACAAGCACATGCTGTTGTCATAGCAACTTGAGAGAAGGTCACAGTGAATGAGAAACTGAGTTGGTGATAACTCAGAGACATCATTTAATAATGACTACAGGGATACATGCTGTAAAGACGGTGACAAAATAATCAAGGGATTTGCTTATTTCTGGGTAACCCCCCTGATGGGCTTCTCTGTTCCTCAATAATTTCTAGCTAAAACACGATGTCTGAACAGAGATTTATTTTCTTCAATTTTATTACTACCTGCAATTTTGTCTTTAAAATGATTCTTCCAAGGCTAGTATGTGAAGAATAAGAATCACATTCATGTATTTTCATTTTCTTTAGTATTCTTCTGACTGTGGAGCCAACACATAATGCTATGTTCATATAGCATATGTGTTCATAAATATAGTCATAATCTAAATTTCTACTTGTAGTGAAAAACTGCACTGAAAATGAGTTTACATGTAGCACGTGTGTTGTAAGGCTTCAGTCAGACTGCCAACACCATCATAAGATGACCTCTGCCTACTTGTGAAAGTTCATCGAAATCAATCAATGGTTAGTAACATTCCCTTTTAGAAGATACAGGGAGAGAGGGGCATCAGAACCTCTTGTGAGAGTCCTGCACTCCAAGCTATTTGTACACAATTCTTCATTAACTGCCCAAAGACCTTGGGTCTACGGGAGAGACTAGGCTTGGAAGACTAGAGGAAAGGGACTTATCTATGGGACAATGATGGAGACATCTTCCAGGTTGAGTGGAAATATTTCAATGCAGGTACTTTGGAGTTACCTACACTCCTGTTATTAACCCTTCACCAGCTGCATTGCTCTTGCATTAAGCAGACTTACCCTTGGAAGTAGTTTAACCAATGGTGGAAGCCAAGTTTAAATTCTCCATTCCTCTCTCTGTGCCTTCTAGCTGTGTGTGGTTTCCGACCTATCTGTAATCTTCCTAAATTAGGTTCTGTCCCTGATAAAGGGCTTCGCTCTCTTGTATTAAACAGAGCACAAAGCATCATAAAGGGAAGAGATGGCGAACACGTTACAGAAATCTTGAACAAAGTTCCACGGGGATTAATTCGTTAACTGAGCATTCAGTTAGTAAACAGTACGGCAGACGTCACTGCAGAAATACTGCATCCATGCTGCTCTCAACGTTCGTGGCACATATTTATTCTTATGAAGTCATTTTTTGACCTATTGGTGGTTTTCAGCTAATTATTAGACACATTCGAAAACGCATGCATCACTTTTGAGCGAGGAGCATGGGAGATCACACAATCTAAGATCACAGCTGTGTACGAGCTTGGGTTATAAAAGCTGAGTAGATATGAAAACCAAGACCACCAAATAAAGTTGGTTGTTGCACTGATACCTAAAAGGCAAGTCAACGAATGAACAGAGTACCCGGTACTCAGTAGGACAGCCATCTTAAGTCTTAAATGACCCCAGGTTATATTATTAACTTAGCCATGAGGTCTCACAGAAGTTCTGGTCTTTTGGAATGTAAAAAAAAAAATCTTTTCATAATTGTAAATGGAATTCTGGAGGGAGGGCCTATTCAACCCCCTCACTCCCAAGTAACGACAGGACGTCTCTGTCCGTGTTCTAGGCCATTTTGGCTTCCAAGTAAGTGGCACGGAAACCTAATAACTTTATTAATAAGCTGCAGAAGTAGGCTAGGAAGATACTCATCTATTCTTGCCCTCTATGGCTGCTTACTTCCCAGCCACGTGGCCCTTTACCTGTAATCTAAGTTTCCCCCCGGCTTACTCTGTTCCATGTGGCAACTCTCATGGCAACCTCATGTCGAATCCCTCATCGTCTTTCTCCTCCTCCTGGGTCCTTCTCTCTATCTGGGTCCTTCTCCCTCTCTCTCTCTTCTTGCTTGAGACCCATTGACTGGGAACAGAATTCCTGCCCTATTCTCTTCTTCTGCCCAACTCTAGGTGGAATCATCTCTTTATTAACCAATCAGAGGTGATGAAAAACCATCTTTACACATCGTTGAGACAGAAGATGCTCCAAATATGACAACATCAATATCCAGACTGCGACCAGATCTCTGGGCACCGACATCAGCATCGGCGGAACTCTTAGTGCACAAAACCATCCCCTAACACACAGTTGTATCTTCGGACTCAATAGACTCGTTGGTATCCTAGGGTGGATGTTAAATTGGTTTGTCATTGCAGCTGTAGGAGAAAGCAATGATATTCACATCCCCTCCAGGGAAGAAATATTAGCAACCACATGTATTTTAAACACAAAATGGGCATACAATAACTTTTTAATGCTTCTTCATCATTTTTCTGATTTCTTTTTGGCATTTTTTTTATTGATTCTTTGTGAATTTCGCATCATGTACTCCAATCCCACACATCTCCCTGAATCCTTGTATTTGCCCTCTGCCCTTACAATCCTCCCTCTGCCCACAAAAGAGGGTAGACTAAAAAGGATCTTGTCATAGAAGCTGTAGCGTGTCCCACAGTGTACCCCTTTGTCACACACCTTTACTTGCAAGTGTTCAGGCAATGAGTCATTGGTCAGGTTCAAGGCTTCTGCTACTCTATCTACACTGGATCCTCACAGGGACGCCTCTCAGATATCCTGTTGTTGCTGTGTGTCATGGAAATCCTGCAGCTTTGGATCTGTAGGACTAGCCCTTTCACTTGCTCCAGCAGATCACAAATGGGGTAGATGTTGGGGTGGGGCCAGTTCTCCTACCTTCAAGCCCCCACCCCTGGTGGCTCACTCCAAGCCCTGGGGTCTGTCTTCTGTGCTGTGCAGGTAGGACCCATGTTCCTGAGTGCTGCAGCCAGTGAGGGTCAGGTTTTCTGATTTAATGTAGAGACCTAAACATGACTATTATTCCAAGCATGGAAACTAAAACGTGATCTTTCTTTTGGAAGTTATATATTAAGATTGTTTAAGCAAGTTAAAACTCTTCACCCACACTTGTGGGCTTTTGTTGTTTATTTTCGCTTTTTTTTTTTTTAAGTTGAACCACTTTCTTTTGTTCCTAAATGACTTTTTGCAGTGGCCCACACCAGTAAGAAAAACTTACTTTACTCATAGGGCCTAATTAAATCAGTTGGAAGTTATTCAACTGCTTCAGGAGTTCTGCATATTATAAATCAAGGTCTCACTTGCTACTAGTCGCAACAAAAGCTACCCTAAGAGAAGGTGTTTTACCTACAAGAAAGCACATACCAGTTATGTGCTTAATCTTATCCTTCCCTTCCTTCAATACTTACATAATTCATATAGTCCTGCTGCATAAATTTCTTCATGAATGATGGAGAAGCAGTACCTACTTTACAGGGTCATGAAAAGGTCAGAGAACAATGATGGAAATCCCCTTCTATTCTTTTCTTAAAACAAGGAATCTTGGCAAACAGGAAAGGTATGCTTCATGATAGCTACTGAAAAGTTGAATTATTAATCATTAACCATATATCATTAATAAATCATACTTATTTAATAATTCATTGATATATTAATTATTATTCATTAATGTTCTGTTGCAATTATGGGATTGTCTGAAACCTTTACTGATTTTCTAATGGAAGAACAGTAAGTGCACAGAGCTGTGTTCCAAGCCAGCAAAACGCTTGTTCCCAGGGCCCACAGATGCAGTCACACCACACCAGCCCCTGGAATTACTGTGCCTTCTGTGTGTGTCCTGGAATTCAAATCAAGACAAAATAATAGTGTTTAAAAATATCAACTCAATTCCAATAGAAGGGAGATGTGTCATTGTTTACAGGGATTCCTTTAAATGATGTAGAGTTACAATAGAGAAATGCATCCCTAACTTCCAAGTTACCTCTATCAAGCACAGCTACTTCATGATTCCATAGTTTCAGATGGCAAATTTGGACGTAGTATAATTTGTAACATAAACATGTTTGAAGATATATATTTTACTACCATTTAAAAGTAGTCCACTAAAAAATATTCAGCAGAAACAAACTAAACTATTATTAAAAACTTATGTTTCTTGGTTTCAGAAGTGGTTCAGTGGGTGAAGTATGATGTGGAAGGAAAGGCCCTGCGTTCCCGGTACTCATATAAAAATCCTAGTGGACGCCTACGGCCCTAGTGCTGGACAGGACAATCCCCAGGCAGCACGGTCCTCCCAGTCCAGCCAAATGGTGAGTTCTCGGTTCAGTGAGAGACCTACCTCCAAAACAAGATAAAGTGGAAGGCCACTTGGCATTGATCTCTAACCCTACACACACACACACACACACACACACACAGAGAGAGAGAGAGAGAGAGAGAGAGAGAGAGAGAGAGAGAGAGAGAGAACAGCATGCACACCTTCATATATACACATGCACATATGCACGCACCACAGAAGTATTTCCGGAAAAGGCAACTGTAAATGGATTTTAAGCCTGTGATACACAATAAGGAAAGAGATTCTATTTGACCTTGATTGAAAATGTTCACTAGATAAGGGATTATGGTTCTGCTTCTGTGAAGGTGCTTCAGCTGAGGGAGGGAGGCCACTAGAAAGGAGAAGGGATGAGAGACAGAGAGCGCCAAGGGTGTTTATTGACACCTCAAGAAATCATATTTTTATCTTCACTTAAAATTATCCATTATATATATGTATGTATTGCATATGTATTTTGGCTGGCAGTGCTCCCCTCAAGAAGCATAGCTGAACAAGAACCCTGGTACTAAGCAAAAGAAAACTCCTTTCAAATGGGTGCTCAGGGTAGCCCATATGACTCCAGATTATCAATGTAGCCCTCAACTGCCTCTCAGCGGTCAAGGTTGGGCCCTAATTCTTGAAGACACTGCACACTTAAGACGCGGGACCCTGATGGTTCGAGCTGGATCTGACTGAAGGCTACTTTCCTACAGTTATCCTCCATAGTACTAGAATATTATGAAACCTGCCAAGGGAGCCCACTAGTCCTACCCAACTGTAAAACCTAAGAACTACCACAATGGCCAGTATGGTAAGATATTCATAAAGGTACAGTAAGTGGCACTCACATGTTGGTGGTAACCAAGAGTTGTCAAATCGGACTTCAATCCCACTCAACATGACAGAGATCATGTGTAGTGCTGGAAACCTAGTGAGCTTCCCAGGGCTTGTGAAGTCATGGACCTTAGGAAATAAATATCTACTCTCAGCACTTTGTTAGAGCAGCATAATTCCTTACCTCACGCTAAAAGTTACTTTTGTACCGAGACACATATAGCTACCACCACTCATCGAAGAAGCCTCTCTTTACAGCAAATGGAGACCGTCACAGAAAACTACAACCGGACACTATACAGAGAACAATGACTAATGGGGAGTCCACCCTCAATGGATAGACCTACATGAGAGTTCCTGCAGCTATGACTCAGGGAACATAAAGAGGGATGACTAGAATACCAGCAAGTGTTCCATGCCTAGACAAGCAATGGTTCCTGAGAGAGGAAGAATTCGATTCTCCCAGGAATGAACCCCCATATTTTTGTCCAATGCAAAGTGATTAGCCCTGAAACCATATACATGCAAAGGTAAACTCAGCAGGTTCTATTCATGTATGTGTGCACACATATACATACACATATACGTGCGAGAATAATCAAAGGAAATGAGGCTATAAACTTGTGGCGGAGGGAAAGGGGACCTTGTAGAAAAGGAGGAAATACAATGTAATTCTAATTATGTAATATATACATATGTATATATATTAAAGACTAAAAAAGATTCAAAGTGAACTAAAATAGTCATTTTTCCTTACACCAATCAAAATGTATTCAAAATACATCAGTGGATTATCGACGCTAATAGTCAGCAGATTATTGACTCTAATAGTCAGAAGATTATTGACTAATAACGGTATTCACGGGTCTTTGCTATTTCTCCTTGCACATGCCCCCTTTCCAGTTCATTTCCAAGATCTCAATAACTAAGTGTCCTTGAAAACTAAAGTCAACCTCTCCATCTGAGGAAAGAGATCTGCATAATGACTTAACACAGCAAATATGAGATATGTGCCTACAAATTCAGCAAACATGCCACTAGACTGACCTTTCAAATCCGTCACCTGCTGCCAACTCCTTCTCCTAATTCTGCTATGTTATTCCTGCCCCACACTTTCAGAGTTACTACACCACCCACCTAGTTACTTGCATCAGATGCCCAGGACATAACCTTGGCCACCTTATCCAGTAGCCATAGCCAAGACATGTTAAACGGTCCACTTTCTTACCATCTCTGAACCCAGCTTTCCCATCTTCATTGTCACCATTACATTCCACTCCTTGTCTTTTAAAACAGCTCATAACCCAGCTATACCTCTCCTGGGCATAGACCCAAAATATGCTCCAACATACAACAAAGACACAGGCTCCACTATGTTCATAGCAGCCTTATTTATAAAAGCCAGAAGCTAGAAAGAACCCAGATGCCCTTCAACAGAGGAATGGACACAGGAAATATGGTACATCTACACAATGGAGTGCTACTCAGCTATCAAAAACAATGACTTCATGAAATTCATAGGCAAATGGATTGAACTAGAAAATATCATCCTGAGTGAGGTAACCCAATCACAGAAAAACACACATGGTATGCACACACTGGTAAGTGGATATTAACCCAAAAGCTCAAATTACCCAAGATACAATCCACAGATCACATGAAGCTCAAGAAGGATGACCAAAGCACAGATGCTTCACTCCTTAAAAGGGGGAACAAAAATATTCGTAGGAGGGGATATGGAGGCAGAGTTTGGAGCAGCAACTAAAGGCCATTCAGAGCCTGCCCCACATATGGCCCATATATATACCACCACCAAAACTAGATAAGATTGATGAAGCTCAGAAGTGTATGCTGACAGGAGCCGGATATAGCTGTCTCCTGAGAGGCACAGCCAGAGCATGTCAAATACAGAGCCGAATGCTAGCAGCAAATCACTGAACTGAGAATAGGAACCCCATTGGAGGAATTAGAGAAAGGATTAAAAGAGTTGAAGGGGTTTGCAGCCCCATATGAACAACAATGCCAACCAACCAGAGCTTCCAGGGACTAAACCACTACCCAAAGACTATACATGGACTGACCCATGGCTCCAACTGCATATGTAGCAAAGGAAGGCCTTGTTGGGCACCAGTGGAAGGAGAAGCCCTTGCTCCTGCCAAGGTTGGGGAATGTCGGGGTGGGGTGGGAAGGGGGGCAGATGGGGAGGAGAACACCCTTATAGAAGAAGGGGAGGGGGATGGGATAGGGGGCTTATGTCCTGGAAACCAGGAAAGTGAATAATATTTGAAATTAAATAAAAAATATTCAAAAGAAAGAAAGAGAGAAAGAAAGAAAGAAAGAAAGAAAGAAAGAAAGAAAGAAAAAGAAAGAAAGAAAGAAAAGGAAGGAAGGAAGGAAGGAAGGAAGGAAGGAAGGAAGGAAGGAAGGAAGGAAGAAAGGCAGGCAGGCAGGCAGGCAGGCAGGCAGGCTGGCCGGCCACACAAGAAACCAGCACTAAAGCTCTTTCACCTTTAACTCTGCAACCTGAAAAATGTGAGAAAACAAAAATTCTGCTGTTTAAACCCTCAGAACCAAACCCACTCCTAAGCCATCTGAAGGTACATATTGTTGGCACTTATGTAGAAGTTAACTTTTGGGTTTTCTGGGAAGCAATTTTCATACTTTTAATGTCATTAATCTTATTTTGAAAGTAATGCTATTCTTACCATTAAGTTATGAAAATCCTTAAAATTATACCTCTCTGTTGAACATACACAGCCCCAAAGAAGCTATTGTGATTTTTTTTTCTTTTCCTTTTTTTTTATTATTATTAACTTGAGTATTTCTTATATACATTTCGAATGTTATTCCCTTTCCCGGTTTCCGGGCAAACATCCCCCTCCCCCTCCCTTCCTTATGGGTGTTCCTCCCAACCCTCCCCCCATTGCTGCCCTCTCCCCAACAGTCTAGTTCACTAGGGGTTCAGTCTTAGCAGGACCCAGGGCTTCCCCTTCCACTGGTGCTCTTACTAGGATATTCATTGCAACCCACGAGGTCAGAGTCCAGGGTCAGTCCATGTATAGTCTTTGGGTAGTGGCTTAGTCCCTGGAAGCTCTGGTTGGTTGGCATTGCTGTACATATGGGGTCTCGAGCTCCTTCAAGCTCTTCCAGTTCTTTCTCTGATTCCTTCAACAGGGTCCTGTTCTCAGTTCAGTGGTTTCCTGCTGGCATACGCCTCTGTATTTGCTGTATTCTGGCTGTGTCTCTCAGGAGTGATCTGCATTCACATTTTGATCATCCGTCTTGAGTTTCATTTGTTCTAGGCATCTAGGGTAATTCAAGCATTTGGGCTAATAGCCACTTATCAATGAGTGCATACCAAGTATGTCTTTTTCTGTGATTGGGTTAGCTACTCAGGATGATAGTTTCCAGTTCCAACCATTTGCCTACGAATTTCACAAAGTCATTGTTTTTGATAGCTGAGTAATATTCCATTGTGTAGATGTACCACATTTTCTGTATCCATTCCTCTGTTGAAGGGCATCTGGGTTCTTTCCACCTTCTGGCTATTATAAATAAGGCTGCGATGAACATAGTGGAGCACGTGTCTTTTTTATATGTTGGGGCATCTTTTGGGTATATGCCCAGGAGAGGTATAGCTGGATCCTCAGGCAGTTCAATGTCCAATTTTCTGAGGAGCCTCCAGACTGATTTCCAGAATGGTTGTACCAGTCTACAATCCCACCAACAATGGAGGAGTGTTCCTCTTTCTCCGCATCCTCGCCAGCATTTGCTCTCACCTGAGTTTTTGATCTTAGCCATTCTCACTGGTGTGAGGTGAAATCTCAGGGTTGTTTTGATTTGCATTTCCATGACTAACGATGTTGAACATTTCTTTAGGTGTTTCTCGGCCATTCGGCATTCCTCAGCTGTGAATTCTTTGTTTAGCTCTGAACCCCATTTTTTAATAGGGTTATTTGTCTCCCTGCTGTCTAACTTCTTCAGTTCTTTGTATATTTTGGATATAAGCCCTCTATCTGTTGTAGGATTGGTAAAGATCTTTTCCCAATCTGTTGGTTGCCGTTTTGTCCTAACCACAGTGTCCTTTGCCTTACAGAAGCTTTGCAGTTTTATGAGATCCCATTTGTCGATTCTTGATCTTAGAGCATAAGCCATGGGTGTTTTGTTCAGGAAATTTTTCCAGTGCCCATGTGTTCCAAATGCTTCCCTAGTTTTTCTTCTATTAGTTTGAGTGTATCTGGTTTGATGTGGAGGTCCTTGATCCACTTGGACTTAAGCTTTGTACAGGGTGATAAGCATGGATCGATCTGCATTCTTCTACATGTTGACCTCCAGTTGAACCAGCACCATTTGCTGAAAATGCTATCTTTTTTCCATTGGATGGTTTGGCTCCTTTGTCAAAAAAAATCAAGTGACCATAGGTGTGGGTTCATTTCTGGGTCTTCAATTCTGTTCCATTGGTCTATCTGTCTGTCTCTGTACCAATACCATGCAGTTTTTATCACTATTGCTCTGTAATACTGCTTTGAGATCTGGGATAGTGATTCCCCTGAAGTCCTTTTATTGTTGAGGATAGTTTTAGCTATCCTGGGTTTTTGTTATTCCAGATGAATTTGCAAATTGTTCTGTCTAACTCTTTGAAGAATTGATTGGTATTTTGATGGGGATTGCATTGAATCTGTAGATCGCTTTTGGTAGAATGGCCATTTTACTATATTAATCCTGCCAATCCATGAGCATGGGAGATCTTTCCATCTTCTGAGATCTTCTTCAATTTCTTTCTTCAGAGTCTTGAAGTTCTTATTGTACAGATCTTTCCCTTGCTTGGTTAAAGTCACACCGAGGTACTTTATATTATTTGGATCTATTATGAAGGGTGTCGTTTCCCTAATTTCTTTCTCGGCTTGTTTCTCTTTTGTGTAGAGGAAGGCTACTGATTTATTTGAGTTAATTTTATACCCAGCCACTTTGCTGAAGTTGTTTATCAGCTTTAGTAGTTCTCTGGTGGAACTTTTGGATCACTTAAATATACTATCATATCATCTGCAAATAGTGATATTTTGACTTCTTCTTTTCGATCTGTATCCCCTTGACCTCCTTTTTGTTGTCTGATTGCTCTGGCTAGAACTTCAAGAACTATATTGAATAAGTAGGAGAGAGTGGGCAGCCTTGTCTAGTCCCTGATTTTAGTGGGATTGCTTCAAGTTTCTCCATTTAGTTTAATGTTAGCAACTGGTTTGCTGTATATGGCTTTTACTATGTTTAGGTATGGGCCTTGAATTCCTATTCTTTCCAGGACTTTTATCATGAAGGGGTGTTGAATTTTGTCAAATGCTTTCTCAGCATCTAATGAAATGATCATGTGGTTTTGTTCTTTCAGTTTGTTTATATAATGGATCACGTTGATGGTTTTCCAGATATTAAACCATCCCTGCATGCCTGGGATGAAACCTACTTGATCATGGTGAATGATTGTTTTGATGTGCTCTTGGATTCGGTTTGCCAGAATTTTATTGAGTATTTTTGCATCGATATTCATAAGGGAAATTGGTCTGAAGTTCTCTTTCTTTGTTGGGTCTTTGTGTGGTTTAGGTATAAGAGTAATTGTGGCTTCATAGAAGGAATTCGGTAGTGCTCCATCTGTTTCAATTTTGTGGAATAGTTTGGATAATATTGGTACGAGGTCTTCTATGAAGGTCTGATAGAATCCTGCACTAAACCCGTCTGGACCTGGGCTCTTTTTGGTTGGGAGACCTTTAATGACTTTTCTATTTCCTTAGGAGTAATGGGGTTGTTTAACTGGTTTATCTGTTCCTGATTTAACTTCGGTACCTGGTATCTGTCTAGGAAATTGTCCATTTCCTGCAGATTTTCAAGTTTTGTTGAATATAGGCTTTTATAGTAAGATCTGATGATTTTTTGAATTTCCTCTGAATCTGTAGTTATGTCTCCCTTTTCATTTCTGATTTTGTTAATTTGGACACACTCTCTGTGTTCTCTCGTTAGTCTGGCTAAGGGTTTATCTATCTTGTTGATTTTCTCAAAGAACCAACTTTTGGTTCTGTTGATTTTTTCTATGGTCCTTTTTGTTTCTACTTGGTTGATTTTCGGCTCTGAGTTTGATTATTTCCTGCCTTCTACTCCTCCTGGGTGTATTTGCTTCTTTTTGTTTTAGAGCTTTTAGGTGTGCTGTCAAGCTGCTAACATATGCTCTTTCCTGTTTCTTTCTGCAGGCACTCAGCGCTATGAGTTTTCCTCTTAGCACAGCTTTCATTGTGTCCCATAAGTTTGGGTATGTTGTATCTTCATTTTCATTAAATTCTAAAAAGTTTTTAATTTCTTTCTTTATTTCTTCCTTGACCAGGTTATCATTGAGTAGAGCATTGTTCAATTTCCACGTATATGTGGGCATTCTTCCCTTATTGTTATTGAAGACCAGTTTTAGGCCGTGGTGGTCTGATAGCACGCATGGGATTATTTCTATCTTTCTGAACCTGTTGAGGCCCATTTTTTGACCAATTATATGGTCAATTTTGGAGAAAGTACCATGAGGAGCTGAGAAGAAGGTATATCCTTTTGCTTTAGGATAGAATGTTCTATAAATATCTGTTAAGTCCATTTGGCTCATGACTTCTCTTAGTCTTTCTACGTCTCTGTTTAATTTCTGTTTCCATGATCTGTCCATTGATGAGAGTGGGGTGTTGAAATCTCCTACTATTATTGTGTGAGGTGTAATGTGTGTTTTGAGCTTTAGTAAGGTTTCTTTTACGTATGTAGGTGCCCTTGTATTTGGGGCATAGATATTTAGGATTGAGAGTTCATCTTGGTGGATTTTTCCTTTGATGAATATGAAGTGTCCTTCCTTATCTTTTTTGATGACTTTTAGTTGAAAATTGATTTTATCTGATATTAGAATGGCTACTCCAGCTTGCTTCTTCTGACCATTTGCTTGGAAAGTTGTTTTCCAGCCTTTCACTCTGAGGTAGTGTCTGTCTTTGTCTCTGAGGTGTGTTTCCTGTAGGCAGCAGAATGCAGGGTCCTCGTTGCGTATCCAGTTTGTTAATCTATGTCTTTTTATTGGGGAGTTGAGGCCATTGATGTTGAGAGATATTAAGGAATAGTGATTATTGCTTCCTGTTGTATTCATATTTGGATGTGAGGTTATGTTTGTGTGCTTTTCTTCTCTTTGTTTTGTTGCCAAGGTGATTAGTTTCTTGCTTCTTCTAGGGTATAGCTTGCCTCCTTATGTTGGGCTTTACCATTTATTATCCTTTGTAGTGCTGGATTTGTAGAAAGATATTGTGTAAATTTGGTTTTGTCATGGAATATCTTGGTTTCTCCATCTATGTTGATTGAGAGTTTTGCAGGATACAGTAACCTGGTCTGGCATTTGTGTTCTCTTAGGGTCTGTATGACATCAGTCCAGGATCTTCTGGCCTTCATAGTTTCTGGCGAAAAGTCTGGTGTGATTCTGATAGGTCTGCCTTTATATGTTACTTGACCTTTTTCCCTTACTGCTTTTAATATTCTTTCTTTATTTTGTGCGTTTGGTGTTTTGACTATTATGTGACGGGAGGTGTTTCTTTTCTGGTCCAATCTATTTGGAGTTCTGTAGGCTTTTTGTATGCCTATGGGTATCTCTTTTTTAGGTTAGGGAAGTTTTTCTTCTATGATTTTGTTGAAGATATTTACTGGTCCTTTGAGCTGGGAGTCTTCACTCTCTTCTATACCTATTATCCTTAGGTTTGATCTTCTCATTGAGTCCTGGATTTCCTGTATGTTTTGGACCAGTAGCTTTTCCTTTACATTATCTTTGACAGTTGAGTCAATGATTTCTATGGAATCTTCTGCTCCTGAGATTCTCTTCCATCTCTTGTATTCTGTTGGTGATGCTTGTATCTACAGCCCTTGTCTCTCTTTTTGGTTTTTATATCCAGGGTTGTTTCCATGTGTTCTTTCTTGATTGCTTCTATTTCCATTTTTAATTCCTTCAACTGTTTGATTGTGTTTTCCTGGAATTCTTTCAGGGATTTTTTGACACCTCTCTATGGGCTTCTACTTGTTTATTTATGATTTCCTCATATTCTTTCAGGGATTTTTGCGTCTCCTCTCTATGGGCTTCTACTTGTTTATTTATGTTTTCCTGGAATTCTTTTAGGAATTTTTGCGATTCCTCTCTGTAGGCTTCTACTTGTTTGTTTATGTTTTCCTGTGTTTCTCTAAGGGAGTTCTTCATGTCTTTCTTGAAGTCCTCCAACATCATGATCAAATATGATTTTGAAACTAGATCTTGCTTTTCTGGTGTGTTTGGATATTCCGTGTTTTCTTTGGTGGGAGAATTGGGCTCCGATGATGCCATGTAGTCTTGGTTTCTGTTGCTTGTGTTCCTGCGCTTGCCTCTCGCCATCAGATTATCTCTAGTGTTACTTTGTTCCGCTATTTCTGACAGTGGCTAGACTGTCTTATAAGCCTGTGTTTCAGGAGTGCTGTAGACCTGTTTTCCTGTTTTCTTTCAGCCAGTTATGGGGACAGAGTGTTCTGCTTTCGAGCGCGTAGTTTTTCTTCTCTACAGGTCTTCAGCTGTTCCTGTGAGCCTGTGTCTTGAGTTCACCAGGCAAGTCGTTTGTAGCAGAAAAGTTTGTCTTACCTGTGGTCCCCAGGCTCAAGTTTGCTCGCGGGGTGATGCCTATGAGCTCTCCACGGCCTCAGCAGCCAGGAAGATCTGCGCCGCCCCTTCCGGGAGGTTCCGTGCACCAGGGTTCCAGATAGCTTTTGTTTTCCTCTGGGGTCAGTACTGTGTGCAGCGTGCAGTCTCTTCTGGTTTCCCAGGCGTGTCCGCCTCTCTGAAGGTTTAGCTCTCCCTCCCACGGGATTTGGGTGCAGAGAACTGTTTATCCGGTTGGTCCCTTCAGTTGCGGTGTCTCAGACGCAGTGGATCTGCTGTTCCTGGGCCCTCCTCTACGGGTACCCAGAGGCCGTATGCAGTTTCCTCCTGGGCCAGGGATGTGGGCAGAGGTGGGCAGCGTTGGTGGTCTCCTCCGCTCTGCTGCCTCAGGAGTGCCCGCCCGACCAGGGGGCCAGAACTCCCCTCCAGGGGGCCTGGGAGCAGAGAGCTGCTGAAGGCAGGGATCCTCCGCTTTGAAAATGTCTCTTATGCTGTTAAATGTGAGGACAGGTACAGTCTCTTGAAATAGCTGTAACTGCACACCCTCCGGCCGCGACCTGCCTGCAGGTCTCGTGCAGCAAGCTGACGTTGGAGGCCGACATCTTCGTGACCAGGGGACAGAGTAGCCAAGATGCCAGAGCGAGCTCCTCTGAAGGCCGCCGCCGATGGAGACCGGGTCCCGTCGGTTCTGGGGCTGAACTCTTCCCTGTGTGGCTGCGGTCCAGCTAAAGACGGCGGTTCCGGCACCCGCTCGTGGCGAGGTCGGCGGAGGGGGTCCGAATTTGCCCGGCTGCCTGAGGCTGCCCTTTCCACAGGGGCGCTGGACGGGAACACTGACAACTCGCTATTGTGATTTTAAACTCCACTTAGCAATGCGATTCAGACACAACTAGCAAGTTCTTGGAGAGCAGAGCTGGGGGTGGTGTTATGAAAGAGACGTTTCAGTGCCACAAAGGAATTAGGAAAGAATGTCTTACATTTTTATTATAAACTAAAGACAGGTTATTACTGGTAAAACCCTGAAATAATTATGAGAGACACCCCATTTTATATTTTCTGTGAATAGCAGAGCAATGCTTTCTTTCCGTGTGGTGAATCTTTCCAGGACATAAAATCATATATTTTTATACAACCCTCCCAAAATACAACTGATAGGTTTGTTTCTTCATACGGCATTTTTTTTTAAATTATTCAAACTATTTTTTTAGTGATTATTTAGAGTCTTCCTCTCCTTAAGCAAATCAAAACCCAATAAATGAAACAGAGCAATGTCAGTGTTTTAAATGTAGGTAATGACCGCTCCCATGATCCTTAGAACAGCCTTAAATTACTTGCAAAACATAAAATAAATACTTCTCTAAACATATAGTTAAATTATTCTACATAAAGGCCATGTTTACATAGCCATGACCTATAATTTTAATGCTTCCAAGTCTGCTCTATTTAATTCCTATAAGTCACTAATAAGGCACCATACTCAGTATTTGAGGTTATACCTACAGAACTGGAGTGCTAATATGCCTGCTAGAGGAAGCATTCTCTTTCTTCTTCCAACCCTAAAAAAATATCAAAAGTAGAAATCCCACAATTACAATGCTGGGAAAGAAGAAGATACCATGCTGGTAACAGTAGAACGCAGGTGAATGACTGATAAGAAAATGCAGGAAAAGCAACACTTTCTGAAAATGTGGCAAATAATACATGCTATTTATCTCAACAGAAGTGTTGGAATATGTATCAAGGTAATCACAAAAAACTAAGAAAAGAAGGCAAGGAAAATTATAAACTGCCAGGAGAAGCAACATCTAAATCTTACGTCCAGAATAGAAAGACAAGTGAGAAAAAAAAATCAGCAGAGCAAAGTACAATAGAAGTTCTCCAGGGCTAAGGAATCCAAGTCCTTGTAGTAAGGGCCCTCCTCATGCCTGTTTTCTGATAAAAGGCCAGAATACCCAGTGCCGAGATCAGGCTTTGCTCTGCTTTAAGTTACTCCATAGCATGTAAATTAGTTTTTTAAGCGTTTCCTTTCCCTTGGAGGTGCTGTTGGACAAACAGCTTTTGACTCCATTTTAAGAATGGAGGATGACTTTGGATTTGTGGTACTTGTTCAGCATCACCCATGCAGCAGACTGATAAGTGACGTCTTCCTGGGAGCAGAAGGTGTCATACACTAAACTTATTGCCATGAATTGAGATTCTAGGGAGTACTAAGACCATAACAGGGAAATCAGGAAGCCAATAATGTACCAGACACAGCAGCCCAAGGAAAGGATCTAACTCCCTTACCTGGACCCCATGGAGAGGTAGGGAACAGAACTATAATGGCGATGGTCCCCACTGTCTTCTGACTACAGCTCTCAGGATGACTATTTACAAGTCCATCCATTTACCTGAGAACATCCTGATTTTACTTGTCTTTGTAGATGAATACATTTGTGTTGTACACATGGTCTCTGTTTCTGTTTTCCATTCATTAGCTGATGGACGTCCAGGCTGCTTCTATTTCCTGGGTATTCGATAGCCAGCAATGAGCATGAAGGAGTCAGCCTGTGTATTAGCCTGTGTATTAGAATAGAGTCCTCTGGAAATCCGTTCAGCAGAGATACAGACGGACTGCACAGTAGACCTATTTACAGCATTTTAAGGAAGTCTATGATTCCCATAGTGACTGCTCTAGTTTGCAACTCCCAGGAATAAACATTCTACTTTTCCCGCATCTGCAGCCTGTACTTTTCTGTCATTTTTTTTAAATCTTAGCCATTATGACTGAAGTAAGATAAAACCCCAAAGTAGTTCTGATTTGCATGTGTCTAATGGCTAAGGACGCTGAACATTTAAAAAATTACATTAGGACGTTTGTATTTTACCTTTGAGGAGCTCTCTTCTTGATTACTTGCTCCAATATTTAATTGATTCGCTTGGGTGTTTAGTTTCTTTAATTTTTTGAATATTCTAGAAACTAACCCTCTGTCAGAGGAATACCTGGTAAATATCTCTTCCCATTCAGTCAAAGCATGCTTCTTTTCCTGACCAAACCTTTTTAAGTTTGATGAGATCCCATTTGTCAATCGTTGGTCTTAAAACCTGTCCTATCAAGTTCCTGATCCAGAATTCCTTTCCTGTGCGTATAAACTGAAGCTTATTCCCTATCTCCTCTATCAGATCTGGGTATCAGGTCTTTATGTCGAGATCCTTGATTCGACTGTAAGATCGGAAATAACAAGAGAAAAAAGGGGTTGTTCAGATTTCTATGGTAGGACACCCATTGTGCCTTTCTTTCTATAACTGCCCCCCACCAAGGAAACAAAGTGGAATGGGTCTTAAGTGTTTGTGTTAAACTTGGGAGTGAGAAAGGAAGGTGAAATAAAAGAGAAGTCAAACTGTCCTTCATGCAAGGGACTTATTAATGTCATAGCAGAAAGCACAGAGAGCGTCTGAAGGAAGAAGCTTTGGTCCCACCAGGCAGAGCCATATTTCTTCTTTTAAGATTCCCAAGGGGAAGGAAGGTCCTGCATCATAGGGAAGCAGACCTCATTAACGACGTAACCTATGCTACACGCCAGAGGTGGAGAAGAAGGCCCTGCATGTCGTAGGCTCTATAATGGCTTAGCTAACCTTTCTTTAAGCCATTGGGGCATAGTGAATGTGTTACCTGTGTGGTATTATAGTGCTCAATCCTGCCTGTGGCTCCCAGGGGGCAGAGGTATATGTATGTGTATATGTGTTTGTGTGTGTGCATATGCATGCACATGTGTGGCCGTGGTCTTGTCCTGCTTGCAGTTTCTCTGCATACATGAGAGAACAGATTAATGAATTTATAGAAAAAGAAGATGAAGAACCCTAAGGGGTTAGTATACATCAAAAATGTCTCTTGCTCTATTGGGGCGTCAGTAGGTTATGAGGCCACATATCATGGTGGATAGTCTTGTGGGTCATGGCTAGTACCTGAGTCCACACTCAAAGGGGACTTTGTCAGCCTGGTCATGGTGGTGCACACCTTTAATGCCAGCACTTGGGAGGCAGAGGTAGGAGGATCTCAGAATTCAAGGCCAGTCTAGTCTACAGAGTAAATTTTAAAACAGCCAGGGATATACAGAGAAACACTGTCTCATGCCCCACAGACATACACACACACTCCCTGCCAAATAAAAGAGAACCTTGCTACTTGTGAAACCAACATAGAGTTGGAGTTATTGGATCATAGAGTAAACTAAGAGTAGATGTTTATTAGAAGATTGGTGGAACATTTAAGTGTAAAAGTTAAGGGAAAAGGTATCATAAGAGAAAGGTATCATAAGGGAAAAAGTATCATATATATATATGATATATATATAATATAATATATATATATATATATATTTGGATCATGTAAAGAATATGTTCACAATTATATTTAAGAGGAGGGATAACTTAGTTACTTGAAATCTCTGACTGGTTCCCAAGCAACTATGAAGAAGACGCTGAGATACTCCTGGGCAGACAGTCTAAGCATTCGTGAAGAGCCTCGTCAAGGAAAGGGAGAAGGCAGAGAGAAGAAAGAGGAATCGCTCCACTGCTAATCAGATATGTGGCTCAGGACATTTCCGTAGGCCAGAGAAGCTATTCTGCAATTTATATTAGATCGGTTTTTTTGGAATGCATCCCACTGATGAGCTTCTGGGAAAGCTCACAATTGACTGCCTATGAGCTGACTGTGGGATAAAGCAGAACAAACCGTACTGGAGAAATCAAAACACAGTGTGAGCAAAAGAAACAGCTCCCACCTCATGGATGAAGAGGGATGGTTCATTGTAGAGACAAATAAGAGTGACCATAACCCAAGAACACAGATTTAGATTTTCCCAAATATCATGTTTCAACGTGGTAATAATTTCATGCAGTATTTACAGAAACACACAAAATAAGATAATCAAGACATTTTCCAAAAGCATTGGCGGAATCATGGAAAAGGTAGTTTGTAACAAAGCAGGGAAAAATGCTGTCATGGTCCCTAGATGCCAACTGATGATATGCTTAGCCTTTGACTTGCTGGTGGCAGGTGGCCTGCTAAGTCAATACACTTCCAAACGTTTTTACTTGATTGTCCCCACGATACCATCTCAGACACAGAGGTGGGGAAGGAATGGCTAAGTGGGGACTAAAGACGCCTAAGATACATTGTGATCATATCCTGGCCTGGCAGCATTCCAACATGTCCAAAATCTCTGAAGTTCAAATCAGTCAGCCTTGCAGGAGGTCCAGTGGAAGATGAACCCTCTTCCCAAAAACTTCCATTCACAGTGTATACAGCTTTCAACCTGGGAAGGAAAACAGCAAGTCCCAGCACTCTACGTATCTTACTCCTGCTCATTGTGAAAAGTGTAAGCAAGTACTAAGTTCCAGACTAGAATTTTTTTTAAGTGAGAGAAGAGAAGATCAAAGGAGGTTTTACTCAGAGAGGAAGGGATTTCCAGAGGTATATAAATTGGGGAGGGGGGCACAATACATTATTATTCAGGCAGGGTCAAAAGAACACCTTACCATGTAGGCCAGGAATTAAAAGAAGATCTGAATTTAAAGAACTTTAGACCATTTGCCTATGCAAGCTTACAATCCAGACAAGGCTTTTTTTGTTGCTGATTTTGGTAAATCTAGAAACACACACACACACACACACACACACACACACACACACACACATAAAGAAGAAACGAACATCTTTGCAACCTTCCGGTTCCCTTTGGAAAGTGGCCAAAGCCACATTGGAGGCCAAAACCAAATTCGTAGTTTCCCAAGAATAAGTCTGAATGAAGTTGAGCATAACCTATGACCTGGATGGGCTTTGGATTTACATTGTTAGGATAGAGAAAGGTACTTGTGGAAATTAAAGGGACTCTCCAAAGTGCCGCATTGGAGAAGACAAAAGGATCAGCCATTGGGGATAAGACAACCTAATCATGGAGAAAAAAGGTCCTAATAATAAAGGACAAGAGTTTCCAAGGATGGAGAAGAACTAGAAATCCTAATGATGAAGGTCAATACATTCTATGATGGAGGACAAGAAGCCTTAATGTGATGGTTGATATGGATTACCCACTTGACAGATCTACAATCACTAAGAATCCAAGATTCTGGAGATGCCCATGAGCAATTAAGTTAATTGGGGTGGGAGGACCCTAAAGTGGAGAGCACCGCTCCCTGGGCTTAAGTCCTGGACTTCTTAGAGGAGAAAGCTAGCTGAGTCTGAATATCCACCACTCTTTCCCTCCTGGCTGTAGCCACAATGTGTCCAGATGCTTCAAGTTCAGATATAATGTGTCCAGATGCTTCAAATTCAGAAGCTTAAACTTTGCTGCCATGAGAGACAGTTCAATGGATCTTTGTGCCATGGTCAAGCCTTCCTCCCTTTAGTTGCTTTTGACAAGGTATTTTATCAGGAAATATAAGACACCTGGTACTGGATATGATGCAGAAACTTTAAGGGTAGGGGAGTCCCCCCTCAGTGTACTGTACAAGCTCCAAGCTAAAGGATAAAAAGGCTCGAAAGTGAGTTTATGAGCGCACTGGCAAGGGCACAGAAGCTTCCCACATGGCAGTTCAATTAAATGACTCCACAATCCTAAGGGTTTGGCACCAACTGCTATATTTGGAGGATGGAGGGGAACTAGAGGAATGGAGTCAAATTACCCTTCAAGTAAAAGGTTTCTTTCCTTCATATTAGAGCCTACTTTGGGATTTCAGTATATACTGAACATCAGCTAAGACATTCAGTTATCACATTCATAGACTTCACATAAGGAGATAGCTACTGTTGGACTAGCTGACCATAGCTTGTAAGCCAGTCTAATAAAACAAACATACATGTATATGTTCAGGCATATGTATATGCATGTATATAATATGTATACATAAGGATATAGTACATATACATATATGTGTGTATGTACATGTGCGTATGTATGTATATATACACATGTGTGTATACATGTGTCCCTATGGATATAGTATGTGTACATATGTATCTGTGTATATATACATGTTTGAGTATATACATGTTTATATAATATGTAAAGTGTATATACATATGTATATCCATATATACACATTACAAGCATGTATATACATATGCATACACATATACATGTATGTTTGTTTTATTAGAGTGGCTTACACTCTAATAACTAATACACACAGAGACATATACAATTATGATATTCTTTCTATCAGCTCTGTTCCTTTAGAGAATCCTGATGGGTTGGAGAGATGGCTCAGCCATTAAAGGCTAGGCTCACAACCAAAAATATAGAGAATCCTGACTAATACAAGTGCTATCATGGAGAATGCCTTATTTTCTCTTGCTAAATGCATCTTTCTTAACCTTTCCTGCTACTTACAAAATCTTCCAGGTAAATCAACCTAGCTATGTACAGAGTGAGCAAACCATGGCAACACGACTTGGGACTTCCGTATTACTTGTCTTACTTCCACTGAGGAAGAGAACAAGACTCATTACAGATGTTTCCTTCCAAGAGGCTTTCAGCACTCACCCTATAATAATAAAGCAGACTTTCTGGGCCACAGGGTAGAGCACATAAGTAAAGATAATTACTGCAGAATGTGATGTGTGATTACAGGACTCCTCTACCTCCACCAAAATAGAACTTCTAATTATCTCCAATGTCTAACTTCATAAGCATCACGAACATTTTCCAAAGGAATTACATAAAGTGGTAAAACCTTAGACTATTGGAATAGAAAAAAGATACAAAGGATTTTTGAAATGGAATAGCCTGTGGGATCTTCCAATTCCCCTGACCCTTGCTGGGCCTTTCCTTTCACCATGTCTGCACCACTCCATCTGACTTGAGGTCCCTGCACACTGATTTATTTGATGAATACAAGTAAAATTCTAGTCAGTCTTTAAACAGACACTCGGAAGGTTCTTTTGCTCCAAAGCATTGAGTCCTCACCTAGGTCCCTAAGATGGGTCGTCCAATGTCTGATTGGATAAAAGGATGATCGTCTGGTGTGTCTACACTCATTTTGTGTGTTTCCTCTGCTTGTCTGCTTTGCTTACAACCGCAAATAATCATGCCAATCAGCCACTGTCTACCATAGCTCCTTCCAGCCAAGGATGAAGCACGAGAGGTAAGTCCTTGTCCTAAACCAGCAGTCACCTTAGATTCCAGGACACATAAAACCTCAGAAGACAGGCGTGGCTCACCCCAAATGAAGGGAATTATCCATGAACTCGACACTCCTTGCCGGAACTGATACGATTATTTCATAGGAAAACAGAACAACATCTATCAGGCACAGAAAACAATTAACAGGTTAACAGTTTGCTCTTTATATGACCAGAGTTGGCACAATGGTTCAATTATGGGACAATAAAGGTTAAAAACATCTTGAGCAGGATGACTTAATTTCCATACTTCTTTCCTTCTGAAATTTTACTTATTATAACAGTATTTCTGTTTTAAGTGTATATATAACTATATATAACTATAACTATATATAAAACTATATAACTTATAACTATATATATATATATAGTGTGTGTGTGTGTGTGTGTGTGTGTGTGTGTGTCACAGTGCACATACAGTAGGCAGAGGACAAATTTCAGAAGTTCCATCTCAAGTCATCATGCTCAAAGACCAACAGTATTTACCCACTGAGCAATCTCCTCAGCCCTTGTCTTCTATTTTAACCAAAGCTCATGTAACCACCCTAGGAAGTCAGCCAACTGGTGACTAGAGCCTGAGAACAGATACTTAAACAGTACTAATAGTCTAAGGTCTTATCCACAGTGACTTCACCTTACTCTGGTCAGGGTGAAATGAGATCCAGATGATAGGAGGAGGGAGATTTGAGCTGTTATTCTCCACATGAAGACAAACGTCTGGATTTTTAAAAAGCACCTTTATCTCCCATCCTTCCCTTGTCTCTTCAGCTACCTGAGAGTGAGGCAGACCAACTGTTGTCTTGAACTAAACATGGATGGTGGTTAAATCTCTCTTTCCATCTCTAGAAGCTGTTTGAATCCCATACCGATTCTAATAGCCTCATACGGACTCCTCTTCCTTGAGCTTAGACCATAGAATTCCTTTCCCTGTTTATTTTGATATTTGGTATCTACCAGCTGAGGCCATCGATACTATCTCCTGTATACCTATTAAATTAACTAAAGTGTCTTTGTTTTGTTTTAAGAAAAGACTATAACAGTTGGCAATCTATTTAAGGATGTGGATCCCATAGGGAAGGCAAGGAATGGATTCAATTTACCATAGAGCTGAATTCACCTTGAGCAGAAAGTAACCATGTGACTTGCATGACATCTTTGGTAATGACATCATAAATGCCACATGGCTTCATCGTCATCTTGGTTAATTTAACCACATGGCATAAACCAAGGTAGCAGCACCCATAAAACTTTCTGGCCCTACTGAGTCCTCTGAGGATCACCATATCTCATTTTATTAGACTAAGGAGGTAAGACCAGACCTCCACAGTAGTTTTTTTTTTTAGTGTCTTGTTTTGTTTTAATTTTGACACAGTTTTACTTCATATGTTTACTGATTTCGAGAGGAAATCTAAACATTTTCCAGCATATGCCTCCAACATTGGCCTACTAACAAATGCTGGGATGTGTACAGGCACAGGATTGAGTATGGGTAAAGCATGGATCCCAGCAGTAACTCAAAAAACAAATTACTGGGGTTTAAACAAGGTGCTGCAAGGAGAGTTGCTACAAGCGAGGCAGGATCAGCCTGCTTGGTCAGGAGAATGGAGATGTAGGCTCTGTCTTGTCTTAGTGCCTATTTCTACCTGACATCTCCAGACCAGTTTTCCTCAGATATAAAATGTTCGTTCCCCATCAAAACTCCTTTGTCCTGGGCGTGTCTGCTTTTGTTTCAGCCTGCGGCATTCTAGGTACCCTTGTGTTTGCTTTTAAGTTTCAGTTACGGGAGCAGAGATTTAAGAAAAAGGAAAGACAGACTGCCACACCCTTCTGAACTCTTTGCGACAGCCGTTGTTATATTTTCTATGTTTTGTATCCTCTAGATGACAGGCGCTTAGACCCTATTTACATGTGCTGAGCTGGGAGATCAATGAGCCCACACTGGAGAGACTCGATGGCTTCCCATTGAGTTCCCATGCACTTTTCCAATCACAGGATTGAGAATCCTAAAGGCCTGATCAAGTGGGCACTCCCTGGAGCAGCCTTCTTCCCTTTAACTCTGAGCAGAATTGCAAAGGACTGACATGGGTCCCCCTATACCATTGCTCCATCTGCCTTCTCCATAGCCCCATCCAAGGGACATCCCTTGACTTAGATATGAGCCTCACCAAGGATTCTACTGTGCGAGTTTCTGGAGTAAGTGGGAATCCTGCCCAGTACACAGGCTACAGAGCCAACGGTGATCAGAAATCGTAGCTGGTACACAGGAAGGAAGCGGCTGGACTGACTGCGGTACTGTTGGGCCCGTTTGGACAGTTTAAAGAATGTCCAACTGCGGCTGACCGCCCCTTCTGCCTGGCAGAGCCAACGTTTGAGAATTCAGAAAGAAGTTGCCCCAGTTCATTGCTTTTATAATCTGGAGGTTTAAAAAAAAAATGACCTCCGCATGTCCTCTTTTGTAATTATTATTTGATATTTAAATACCAGCTTATAAGTTTCGACTCCTCTTATGTTTACAATTTTTGCTTATAGAGTTTTTTTTTTACAAGTGCTTTTCTCCCCTCCTTAGTTCTCCTCTTCTTAGCAGTCTTCTCTACCTTCTGTAAGTTTCTTCTTTATTTAATCTGAATTTTTCTTTACTTTTCTCTGCCACATTCCTTTACTTTGTTCAAATATTATCTGTGCTTCTACCCTAAGTGGTTGTTAAATATATGTGTATAGTACGGTGCACGTTGGTCTTGGCATTTTTCTTTCTGTGCCATTCGACGGCAGTGTGGTTGGCTTTGATTTATTTAAAGTGAATTTCTGTATCCGATGTGGTTTGGTAGTATTCCTGTCATAACGATTTACTTTCTCCTCTCTGAGTAGAACTGGGGATTGATCTCTCACCTGTAGGCTTCTCACTAAGAACATTCCCAAATAAAACTGCAAGAGATTCCCATCCTGCTAAATATAAAACTAGCAAGACAGAAAAGTTAAGAAACACAGAAAAATAAAGGAATGTGGCAGAGTCTTATGGTTTCTTCTGGTGTTTGATGTTTGTCACCTGGACTGGACTGCCACTACTGATTTGTTTTGGAGTCACCGCAGCCCTCCCCCACCCCAATTAAAATCTAGAAAAAATGCCTGCCCTCTTGGGCTACGATGCCATGGTAGTCTGGCTCCTCTGGGGCACTGCCATGGAGTGGGCCGACCCCCAACAGCACCCTCCACTTCACCTTAGGGAAAGGAGGGATGTTGATGGCTGATGGTCACGGGGGTTAAAATAGGAGTTCCAGTGGTACCTGTTCCCACACATGCACTTCCTTCCTTTTCCCCAGGGCCTGGACCAAAGGGATAATAGGATAGAAGTGAACCACAAGCAGCAGATTCAGGAGCAGACACAGCCTGCAGGAGGTCAAGGGGGCTCCCAGCACACCTCCTCCCTCTCCCTACTTAAAAAGTAAAACAGGCATTTTGGGGGTCTTTATCATATCAAAAAATGGTTCCTTTCAGACCTGAGAAAAAGACCAAGATGTCCGCACTTAACTCATCTACCCTTGAGCCTCCAGAAACTTCATCTCCAGGGTCATGGCTAGTCTAGGTCCCTTTTCTTGACAACCTGCACTGTCCAGAACTGGAGATGGAGAAATACAGGATGAGGAGGTCGGGAGGGGACTCCAGGCCCAGGGGTCCCCCCATGTTCCCTCAGCCCTCAGGTGAGATGCGCAGGGCACAGTACACCATCACACGACTATCCTCCTGCCGTTGGCCTGCAAAGGGGAAGCGGGGTGAATCATGGACAGGGTGAGGGTAGAGCATTGACACATGGGGAGACCTGGACAACAAGGGGGTCCTCAGAGGGTGGGGAGAGATGCAGATTCAAGCCCGCCAGTCCCTGATGGGCTGCACCCAGGCTGCTCCTGAGAAAGTTTAGAGACTACAGGTCACAAATGGATAATGCCAACCCGGAAGGAAGTGGAACCCATCAGCGAGGAGATGGAGGATGAGGGCAGTGGACCCGGGCTGGGGCTGGGTTCAGTCATGGGCACTGGACAGGCAGATGGGATCTGTCGGGCGATCAGTCCAGGTAGTCAGTCCTTACATGAAAGGCTGCGCTGGCTACTCCGGAGGGAACCTCTGGCTGTGTCGAAAGCCCAGAGCCCCATGGAAACAGTGACTACATAGACGGGCAGCAGGCTGGCCTCATACCAGGGGTTCAGGAATGTCAGTCCTGAAGTCAAAAGGTGACTCCCAGCTACCAGGCCCAAAGCCCAGTACCGTCTCCTCTCATAGGCATCAAAGAACACAACTTCCCAAAAGGTATGCAGCAGGATAATGACTGGCTATTGTCAGAAAGGCTGAAGTCAGGAAGTAATAGGGTGAGTCTCTATGGATCCCAACCACACCTGGCCCAAGTGCATCAGCCAAAATATTGGTAACAGGGAAGACACCACTGATGATACCGTAGGACAGACCAGAAATATAGGCCATCTGTCGGATGGAGATGGGTGATCTTTCGTCCCCACTTAGTGATGCTAAGCCCTCAGAAGCCTTCTTAAGGAGCTTGTAGTAGGCAAAACGGAACACTTCCTGTAGAAGGACAGAGACAGCAGCACCAAAAATCAGGGGGCCATACTGGAGCCGTGCATCTGGTCGGCCTGTCACATGGACAAAGATGAACCAGACCACAGAGGCCAAGAGCAGGGAGACCAGCCAGAAAAAGGCTCCCGCCACCAGGATGATAACCCAAAGAGGGTCTCCAGCTACAGTGATCAGGAAAAGGGCGAAAGCTGGGCGGAACGCGACGAAGGCGCATCCGAAAAACACAGCAGCCGCCATGACTTGGGCAGCTGGGGGAGGGAAGGAGACCTGGCCAAGGGAGGCGAATGGGAGCAGCGCTCGGAGGGGGAGCCCGTGTGGGGCAGCAACGCAACCCCAGGAGGGGCGCGGTGCAATGCCACCCCGGACCCCGGGGAAGGGGGAGGGTGCCAAAACTCCAGACGAAGGTCTGCCCGACTTCGTCTACGGAAGCCGAAGAGGGAACAACCCCCAGTTGCTGCCCCATGGCCAGTAATAATTCTAAATGTAAATGGTCTTCACTAGCCAACTGAAGAACACCCAACTAACCTACGGAATTAAAAGCAAGGCCACGCACTAACAAAGATGTACACCAAAAGTAGAAGGACAGGAATCAATGCCAAATAAATGGAAGTTATAACCACGCCAGTTACACTTCTATGTAATAAAGTAACTTGAAGCAAAAATTAGAATAGCACTATACACTCATAAAGAGAACAATCCACCAGAAGACAAAGAAATGACAAGATATATACGCTAAGCACTGGGGCTCCCTGTCTCGTAAGGGAAACATTAATGGGAATAAGAGGACAAGTGGGTTCTGATAAGATAGTACTGGGCGATGTCAGTAACCCACTCGATATTAGATTAGAAACCAATCATTAATGACATTTCAGAACAAATAGATCAAATACATTTAACTGAATCCACAGAATCACATCCAACAACTGGAATGTATACAAAAACTTGAAGTTCATTTTAGGACATAAAAGCAATCCTTAACAAATTAAAACAAATAGAAATAGGTTGCTGGGACTTGAACTCAGGACCTGTGGAAGAGCAGTCAGTGCTCTTAACCACTGAGCCATCTCTCCAGCCCCAGGGACAGACTTTCCTTGTGTAGCTTATCCTATTTGGGAGAAGGAAAGTCTCAGAATCACCTCACAGATGATGGACAACAAGCTCTTCCACTCAATGGCCCTTGACAACAAGGTATGACAGTGGAACATTGCCCTGAAGCAAAGTTAAGATCTCTCCACAAGGAGAAAATGTGAATGCTTTTCGCAACATGCTTTCTCTCACGAAAGGTGGAGTTTTAGCTGGGTTTGGTGACACACACCTGCCATTCTAGTGTTCAGATGGCAGGGATTCGCACGTCAGGAGTACAAGGCTAACATCCTGGATGTGTAGTGACCAGTACAACTATGGAAAAATTGTTTTAATAGTTTCTTGGGTTCTCCCATCTCTACTTGCTTTCCAACCCTTTTTCACCTCAATTCCATCCAAGCCCTCAACACTAGGTAGGAGAGAGAGAAGGTTAGAGGGGGAAAGGGAGTGTAGACTCTTTCAGTCAACAAAACAGACTACTTCCTGCTGGTTAAGATAGTTGTTTTTCTTGAGGCAAGTTCAATCTTCGTCATCTGAATAGCCAGCAGCCTAGCAATCCAGTTATAGCAAATGCAACAGCAGCAGGGGCAGCAGCAGGGGGTGGGGTGGGGTGGGATAGAGTGGTAGCAGCTGCTGGCCCTTGGTGCTCTCTCATTTATACCCTCTCCAGAGTCCCCCAGAATTAAACTATCTGTAGGGGCAAAGATCATGCCCTGCTAGAGCACGAGATAACCATAGTTAATGGCTGCGGACAAACTGAAGCAGCCCCATCTTCGACACCTGGGATTAAAGCACAAACATATCACATCCCATAACTGGGCTTTCTTTTCTTTTCTTAAGAAACCAAAAACTCTCAATACAGCTGTTACTAGGACTCTTATCAAGTCCTTCTCTTTTGAGCTCCATCAGAAACCAGTAAGAACTGTTTCCCTAAAGAAAGTTAAGACTCAGAAATGTTAAATAACTTAATTAAGATGGTTAGTAATGCAGAATCAAAGATTCTTCTGCTTACTACACCCCTGACAGTGTGCCCGAGGTAAGGATATCGAGACTGGTGTTTTCTTCTACATCTTGACTGGGTCGTAACAAATGCTAGGAAGGGATCAATCCACAACTGTACTATGAACAAGCTCAACAGAAGAAAATGAAGCTCAACAGAACCGTAAATAATTAAGCCCGTTCTCTAAGCTATGTGGTTTAGTGTCTTAGGCAAGCTCCTACTAGTGAAGAAATTTGCTAATTCACTAGTCCCAGGGATGGTTGGAGGGTCTGAATGCAAGAAGAACTCATGCCAGCCACAGTCCTCCAACATGAATGCCAGCCACAGTCCTCCAAAATGAATGCCAGCATTCTCCATAAGAGAAGGCCCAGAGGTCTGCACAGACTTGCTTAGAGCAAAACCCTGGTCATGGTTCAGCAAAATGTTTCAGTTAGTACCAGTAAAAATCCCTCCCTGTGGAAGAGCATATAACTTTTTTAAACAACTTATTTTCATTTAAATATCTTACCAGTCATGATTTAATTATCTTATTAGATATTGTTTACTGCTGCACCTAGTCTTGTGACAACTTGATTTGCCAAGGTTGGTTGATATCCATGGGAGGCCTCCCCTTTTCTGAAGAGAAATGGAAGAGGAGTGGGTTGAGAGGAGGGGAGTTGGGGAACAAGAACTGGGAGAAGAGGAGAGAGGAGGAAACTATGGTTAGATGCAAAATAAATGAATTAATTAATTGAATAAAAAAGAAGACATTCTTTGTCTCAAGAAAGGTCTGGATCATTCAGTCTTTCTACCCTACTGCCTTTATTCTTGAGTGGGCTATTCTACTGTTCTATCTCAATGGCTACTGAAGACACAAAGAAAACATTCTAGTATAATGAAACATTATTTATTTATTATTTATTATTATTTTCATTAACTTAGACATCGTGAGTTTATTGCGGAAGAGACACATGGAGCTATTTACATAATGAAATATTTCCAAGTATCAAGGGAATGGACAGTTCCATATAACACTACGTCAACAGTGACGTCATGCTGCCAAGGCTGTCACCCTCTCTAAATAAATAAGGAACTATCCTTTCCACCTCAAGCTACTTTAGTGCTTCGAACTCATAGAAACTTCACCTCCAACTTTGACGATAAGCTCTGGAATCTCTGCCTTGTATTTTACAGAATGCTCCCATTCCCGCTGCTGCTACTTAAAATACTTTTCCGTGAGACTTCTCTGGAAACACATACCTTGTTTGTGACAATTTCAGGGAGACTCCTTTTAACTCACCCTTGGTGAAGGACCAGAAAAAACTTTCCAAACTCCTGTATACCATGCTCAAACTCCGCTCCTGAGCTGCCCTGGCCAAGCTCATGAACTATTACCAGCTTCGATTTGATATCGTGAGGCTACGTGCGTGCGTGCGTGCGTGCGTGCGTGCGTGCGTGTGTGCGTCACGATAAAGGCACGCGGCTGTTGGTTTTATGTAAATTAGGGAAGTTCTGTCACAGGTGAAAGATTTCCCATTTCCAGCTCAGATACAATATGAGTTTATTCAACCAACGTAAGGCAGTTTCCTCTGAGAGGTCACCCATTCTGTCCTCAGTATGTGTGTGTCACTCAGACATCTAGACGGATACTATCTCTAGATTGTGTGTTCCACCCAGGAACCCAGGCTGACACTATCTTTTGTATGCCTGCTTTATTCAGGAACCCAAGCTGATACTTGAGGGGAGGTCTGCAGGTGTCAAGGCAAGCAGCGGAGGGAAATCTCTGCTGAAATGAAAACTTGGTTCTGATTGACTTCTTCAGCCTGGATAAAATTTCAGGGAGTTTGACGTCAGACACTTTAAACGTCAATATATATAAATATAATAGAATTTGGGGAAATGTTTCCAGGAAACAATAATTCGCATTCCAGGTTTCCAGGCAACAATTTATTCCAGGTGCACAGTAAAAGTTAAGATGTGACTACATAGAAACTCCTTTACAAAGTACACGTTACCGTGAAGGTGGGTTCTGCAGTTCAAAGGTCTAGGACCTAGAGTGGTCTCGGACCGAGATAGCATAGAGGCCAGTAGGTTATAAACTAAGTGTGAAATCTCTACTAAGGCTGGTCTCTACTCTCTGGGAGTTAAAGATGAAGGTCTAGGGTGGGAAAGTCCAGGATAATCATTCCGGGGGATTTAGGCGATGTCTCCCTCTACAGATAGCAAAAGATCACCGGGTCATTAACAATATAGACTCCTAGCTTTCTGGATGGGATGATCACAGAAGGTAAGCAAATTCTCTTCAGTTTGAAGCTTAGCTACTTAGTTTGATAGGCTTTATATATGAAATTCCTTTTGTCTTGGGCATTTTCAACTTAGGGTGAGTCTTTTGGGACCTAGCATTTCCGAAAGTTGAGAAACGTATTTATTCTCGGTGTTCCTGTTAGTGACGTGGGGATACCAATAACGTCCAGATAGGATGAATAAACTAGACTGCCCTTATAGATGTGGCGGCCATCTAAATAGCCATGGGCCTGAAGAGAATAAGGTTCATCCTTCCATGAATAAGACAGAAGTCATTCTGTTGGACTCCACCCGGGACATCTGTCTTTTCCTGCCTCCGAGGCAAACTGGAATAGTAATTCTTGTTGGGTCTCAAGATGCTTAAACTTTTAGACCTCACGCTGCTGGCTCCCCTGGCTCTCCAAAGTGCCAAACTGAAGATGCTGAGAACTGACAGCTTCTGTCAGCGTGAGGCAACTCTTTATAATGTAGAAGTGCAAATATATGTGATATTTTCACCTCGCACAGTGGACGGGACACACCCACCCCTCCAAGAAAAGCAACCAAGAGATAGAAGGAAGGTCACCATTTAAAGTGACTCTGTAATTGAGGAAAAGCAAAAGAAACAACATCACACATTGGTCACTGAAGCCAAAGCTCCGTCTTTCATAACAGAAACCCAGTCCAATAAATTCTGTTCTGCTTTATGCTTTGATCTAAGTTGATAATTATCAATGAACAAGCGTGAAAAATAGAGACAATCATATTCTCCGGTTTGACAAGGAAACCACCGAAGGATGAAAACCAACTATTATATGATGTGTCCTCTAAACATAACGTTAGATTATACAGACAGTCAGGGCTGGAGGCCGACTTCTTATTCACTATGCAAGGAATGGCGTGAAGAAAATAAGAATTAAAACAGTTGACGGGAGGAAAAGAACTTGAAAATAGGCAGAGGAGAAAAGGACCAATAGCAAATAGGCTTAAAACCACCCAGCATGCCCTGCGGCGGAGGGCGGCGCTCAAACTTCCAAGTGCTGATTTCTTTAGGAATTCCCCGCTGGCTTTTCATGGTTGTGAGAACTATCAGTCAGGAATTAAAAATGGTGGTGATGATATAAAACCGCCCTTCACCTTCATGACATTTCAGGGGTGGGGGTAAAGATGCAGATTCTTTTTACCTGGAAGAACAAATTCTACCTACTCAGTGGAAAGACTGACTGCCTTTCTCCCACCCTACAAAGACTTAATTTTATACATCGGCGTGAAGCTACAATTCCCAAGTCTAGTTTCTACCTCTTATTTAGTTTCTTTCTTTGGTTAAAAAAAACAAAAACCCACACAGGCTGATTATTTGTCAAAAGCTGAATTGCTACCTGTGTCCCTTTTATTCTTTAGAAAACAGGATGTATTGTTTTGTTTTGTTGTTTTTTAAATCCTTTCGTTTGAGACAAGCGGTAGGTTTGTCACCTAGAGCTGTGTCATTAAGCGGCCCAGCATGACACAAACACACAGATATGTGTATTACGCACGTAAAACCCAGAGAAGATAATCGTCAAGTTAACTCTTCAAGGAAAAATATAGATATATAAGATCAGATGATTTCTAAGAAGAGGACAAAGTAGTAACTAATAAGGCATTTCTGCAGGTTGGGGTTGGAATTTGAGGTAAGCCAGCCAGAAATGGTGATAACGGGCATCCCTTAAAAATACTAAAATAAATAAATAAATAAATAAATAAATAAATAAATAAATAAATAAATAAATAAATAAAATTACGAGACTGAAGTATATGGACGTCTACAGGAAGACTGACATAAGTAGAGAGAGGGTACTACGTGGGTAAGCTCTGCGGTAGGCATGTGTAGAGCGGGCCAGAGTAATATCAAAAATACCGGTGTGATGAAAGCCGAAGGAGCCTGAAAGAGAAAAAGAAAAATTGAGAAAACGGAAGTGATTAGGTAAGGACTGCAAAGGACCATGTGACCACCAGAAGGAACTCAGCTTGACTGCGACTGCTGCCACTGACCGACCGCAGTGAGAATCCATCAGGACAGTTAACAGGCAACTGAGGCGATGGTGCTGTTTCTAAGTTAGATAATTAAATTAGCGTATGACGTCATTGCTTTTCTTAGAGAATTTTCACGTTTTCCCTTTCTTTATCTTATTTGATATTTATATTTTCTTCTTCTCTCTCTCTATTAAGATATTCACTTCTATTAGATTATTAAACAGGCAGCTATAGAGAGACAGAAGACGCAAAGAAAGAGACGTGGTCTAACCTTAAGCAAGACCTTGTTCATCCACAAGGTAGCGTTTAGCCAACCATGCATGAGGACAGCCAAAATGCTTACAAAGGAAGATTGGATGAGGCCCTTTAGAGCCAGAAATGACTTCCTTAGTCCGCAAAGGACACTGGGAAATGTGGTCTTTCAGCAAAACTATCGCTGTTCGTGTCCCTGTTTTTATTTTCATGTCCTGCATACACACAGAAATAATGATTATATAAGAAAAAACATAGCTTTCACCTCAAAAATGACACAAAATTATTTATTCATTTATTTATTAAATAATTTATTTATGTATTTATTTATTTTTTATTTATTTACAAATCTGAGTGACCATGGCCAGGGAAGACAGATTTAAATGATCCCAAATGCTAAATTATCCCCAATACAATGTGCTAAGAGTTTTATAAGACTTTTTATAGAAATAAAGCAAAGAAATTTAGAAAACAATGTTCTCTGGTAGAAACCTTATGCAGACGGGCTTCACCGACGTGGGAAAATCTCTGCTCAGGCGAGTTTCTCTGATGACACTCTTCGCTTTGGGGTTAGTGAAAACTTTGGGGATCTGTTTATATATTCTAAGAAGCTTGCCTAATAATCTATGATAGTGCCATAGGAAAGTGAGCCATTCACATGGGTAACGATAGCTCTGAGTGGTATTTATCTTCCTGAGTCTGGCTTGATAACTTTCACTTCCTCCGGTCAAATTTTTGGCAAAGGTCATGATTTCAGTTCTCTTCTTCTGTGAAGAAAACTCCACTGTGCACGTGCACCGTCTTCTCCTAACTCGCACATCTGTTGATGGACAACCAGAATCATTCCATTTCTTAGCTGTTATAAACAGAAAATGCAAGTGTCCCTATGGTTTGTTCGGTTGACAGGAAAAAAAAAAAGGATGCTTTGGGCAGGTTTTGGAGAGATAGAAAAAGATTTTAAAACAAAGTCAACGGGAAATTCAAGGACAATTAGATTGGAATTTGGGAGGAAAACAACAGGACGGGGAAGCTGGAGATCATAGCAGGAGGAGGAGGAGGAGGAGGAGGAGGAGGAGGAGGAGGAGGAGGAGGAGGAGAAAGGTTGCTTTCAACGTCAGAGGACAACAAAGCGTGCAGCTTAGCAGCAGGCGTCTGTGAGCAGCTGCACACAGGTGACTTTAGAAAGAGAGAAAGAAAGCTGGGTGTCGTGCAAGCAGGCTTCAGCTTTCGGCAAATGTCAATAAAAGGAAGATAGAAAGTGGGCAAAGAAAAGGTACTCTCCGTGGAAAGGCTGAGTAGCAAGGGTCTGCCTGAGACAGTGTCAAGGGAGGACTTCTGGAGTATATACGGATGGCACAGTTGTCCTTAAAGGGACAGGCACTCCTCACATCTTCCTAACATCTCTCCAGGTATTTTGTGCTTCTTGGATTTTCTGGAATGGGTAATTTTATTCTGCAGGGGATGGACAGACCTGTTACTTGCTTCTGGTCTGTGACCCCCTAGGATGCTGTCCCATGAATGATGAGGACTGTGAACGCAGAAGAAAGAACATGCAACCAATCGTTTATTAAGAAAGAAATAGAAGTGGAAGGGCTTCTGAGAGAAGATGCTGCCCCTGCTGCAAGAATTGTGTACTTTCTAATGTGTTTTAGTCACTGTTGCTGTGAAAAAGACACTGTGACTACTGCAACTCTTATCAAGGAACGCATTTAACTGGGGGCTTGCTAACAGTTCAGAGATTTAATCCATTGTCGTCATGGAGGGAAGCATGGTGTCATGCAGGCAGGCATGGCACTGGAGTGGTAGTGAGAGTTCTACGTGAAGATTGACAGGTGTCAGGAAGAGAGACACTGGGTATGATTTGAACATTTGAAATTCCAAAGCTCACCCCCAGTGACACACTTCTTCCAATAAGACCACACCCACTCCAACAATGTCATACTTCCTAATCCCTAGTGACCAAGCATTCAAATATATGAGCCTATGGGGGCCATTCTGACTTAAACTACCACACAATGGTTGAGAGAGAGAGAGAGAGAGAGAGAGAGAGAGAGAGAGAGAGAGAGAGAGAGAGAGAGAGAGAGAGATGGGGTAGGTTGCAAGGAATGATTTGCCTTTTGTCAGCACACAAAATGACTGATTTCCTCCTGGTGTTGGAGCTCTGTCAGAACCATAGTTATCTAAAGGTCATCAAGCAGAGAGACGCCCCTTTCATCCCATGGTCAGAGGACTCAAAGGGTAGTAAAGCACAAATTAGGACAACCAGGAAAAGGGATCCTATAATGTAACCTAGTTTAGCCATGTGTGGCAAAGCATAGGGACTGAGAGAAGGTGTTCCCAGATAACAGAGCAGGGGAGTCAGGAAAGAAGAAATGCGGTGAGGGCCAGGGAAATAAATCAGAACCCAGAGAGTGAGATGGTCTTGTGATGCTCCAGTGGTATCAGTCTATTTGCTATTCTCTCGAGGAGACATATTAGGTTGTCTCGTTGTTGACAAGGAGGAAGGCTTCTCTCGAGTTGGGAAATCCTTGGAAAGTACAGGACAAAGAGACTACCAGAAATGAACCCCAAAGGTTACATGTTTTAGTTTTCAATTTCTTTATGTTAAGAAGTCATCCTGGGCAGTGGCAGCATATTCCTTTTGATTCCAACACACTGGAGGTAGAGACAGGTAGAGAATCTCTGTGAGTTCAAGGCTAGCCTGGCCTACAGAATGAACTCCAGGACAGCCAGGACTATACAGAGAAACCCTGTCTCAAAAATAAATAAATAAATAAATAAATAAATAAATAAATAAATAAAACAAAAACAAAAGAAGATGAAGATAAATGCAAAGGAGGAGGAAGAAAGGGGGGAAGAAGAGGAGGGGGAGGAAAAATAAGATGATAAAGAAGATGAGGAAGAAGGAGGAGGAAAGGAGGAGGAGGAAGGAGGAAGAAGGAGGAGGAGGAGGAGGAGAAGAGGAGGAGGAGGAGGAGGAGAAGAAGGAAGAGGAGGAGGAGGAGGTCAGTCATTTGTGAGAGAAGCTCCCTACAGCTTCTCATAGGGACCAAGAGTACTAAAGTGTTTCTTATTTGACCCAGTGCCAAAGGGACTAAAGAAGTCACAGGAAAGCTAAACTCTTGAATCAACTTCTATGCACGTTCCCCAAAGAGCCCATAATTATTTCGTTCTACTTTCTCAAAGGACTGGGCTTCAGGCACAATGGAGATTAAATTGTGTTCTCAGGGCAGGGAGCTTCTTTTTTGTCATGGAGACTACGAAGGTCAAGCCCATTACCAATGGGAATTGTCCGCAACAGTCCAAATCTTGGGGTTCCATTCACTCTGAGGCTGTGCTATCTCACATGGAAAGGACTCCAATTAATTGGTGAAGGGGTCTACCCATTCTAAGAGTAATTGTTTGCCTTTGTTTAGAGACATGTGGGTGAAACCTAGCTGCCATTCTTCCCTAGAATAGGATCCTGTCTCTTTTGTGTTTCTAGGAGAGTAAGCCAATCAGCGCTCCACCACAGTTCATATTTTCCTCATTGTCCAAATTTCCTCCCAAATTTGTCTTCTTGTCAGTTGTTGAGTTCTATACAGCTTTGCCCAGATGAAACACTGCAAAAGGGTCTTTAATTTTTTCCCATTTACCCATGGCACAGAGAGCAATTTTCCACAATCCTTCTAAACCACCCTGATGGTCGGATGATGATCTATTCTGCACTTGTACTATTCCCTCAGAAGAGCACTGGGGTCACCCACACTAGAGGGGCCACAGTCATAACTTGATTAGCTGCTTCTTTGATAGTATTGAGTACCCGCCTGTGTCCTTCAGGCACTTCCTTTGTTCCCCTTTGATGTCCTTTTTAATAGACACCTGCTACTTTCTTGGGCTGAGACATCAGTGAAAAGTTATTCTGTTTCTTGGTGACACTGACAAGGGGAGGTGACAGCAGGAAGAAGGCATCGGCATGGAGAATTGCAAAGACATATTTAGAAGCAGCACATATGGTGACCCTCTTGCTCTGACCTGCTCTAGGGCTCTGTTTAGGGGGCTATTAGTTCAGTCAACTGAGTTCCAGTCCCTGGAGGAAAGATGTTGCTTTCCAGAATGTCAGGAATGTTAGCTATCGCATATGTGACTTACTGGACCCCAAGCTTAATAAGAAGAGCTCTCATCTATAAATACAACCTAGTCAGGGTTTCTGGGGGAGTCTACATCCTCCCTATTGACTTAAGTCCATGGAATTCTTTGTTCAAAATCATGAGGCCATTTTGTCATCTTCATCTTCCTCTGGGAGGAAGAAAGTACGGTTGAGGGAGGACCAATCTTTTCTTTGAATGACTAGACCTACCAAGAGTAACTCCTAGTATTTTAGAAGTCTTTATCAGGGAAGCAGACATTTCTTTTTTAGTTTTAAGAGTTCTGCCATATTATGTGGGAATAGCACAGTCATTAATCACTTCATAAAATCACTTCATTTTAGTCAACTGTGGAATCCACAGTGTGACTGTGGCTGTAGGTCTGGACGTGCTGGGCACGAGTTCACTACAAGGTCGAGATCTCTGACTGTGGTAACCTATGTGTTATTGAGTGGGGCCCCTGAGCACTCTCAACACTGTCCTTTTTCATTCAATTATGTAGAGATTGATATCTTTTCCAGTAAGAACACTCGGGTTAGGAGTGTGATGAGTAACTGCTTAAGGTATTATAGAAGACCCAGGTCCTCCAGGTCAAACTTTGTGGCTTTTCTCCATAGGTATGCTTAGGGGCTATTTAAGTTAGAGTTTTACAGCTGTGAACAGACACCATGACCAAGGCAACTCTTGTAAGGACAACCTTTAACTAGAACTAGCTTACAGGTTCAGAGGTTCAGTCCATTATCATCAAGGTGAGAACATGGCAGCATGCGGACAGGCATGGTGCAGGAGGAGCTGAGAGTTCTACATCTTCCTCTGAAGGCTGCTAGCATGAAGGTCTTAAAGCCCACACTCACAATGGCAGACTTACTCTAAAAAGGCCACAACTACTCCAACAGGGCCACACCTTCTAAGAGTGCTACCCTGAGCTGAGATATACAAACCACCACAGGGGCTGATATAGGGCTCAGATAATTTCTGCATATCTTAGAATCTAGAGCTTGCAGAATCTTGCCACTCGTTTAAAAAAAAATTCCCTAAGTTTTTAAGCATTTTTGTTTTAACTACCTCTTTCTTTCTCAGATATGGTCAAGCCTAAGTATTTGGCTAGTGGCTGGCATAGCTAGCAGAGCCTTACTCTTGTCTATGTCACAGCACTTTTCAGCTAAAAACTGAGGCATGCCTTACTTTGTTTCTCCCTAAGAACAGAAGAGAAAGTTGTCCACATTATTTAGGACATTGGCTTGACAGTTCAAATGACTTCATCCAATCCCACAGAATTACTGGCAGAGGTAAAAGTTGGAATACAGTAAGCTTTGGTTCTGGCTTCACCTGCATGAACAACACTCTTTCATTTGACTATATCACCCTGCTTCTTTCAGTGTTACTAAGGGCCAGATGCCCTTAGAAAACCAGACACCACCAGCAGAAACAATTCCATTCTTCTCACAGCAAAATCTCCCTGACTAGTTAAGCGAAATCAATAACCAGAACCCATTAAAGTCTTGAGTTCTTTATAAGTTATCCTGCCTCTTGTCATCCGTTATAGAAACCTTGCCTGTGTACTTTCACAGGATGGTCTCTTAGTTAGGGTTTTACTGCTATGAACAGACACCATGACCAAGGCAACTCTTGTAAGGACAACCTTTAATTGGGGCTGGCTTACAGGTTCAAAGGTTTAGTTCTTTATCATCAAGGCAGGAACAGGGTAGCATCTAGGTAGGTATGGTGCAGGAGGAGCTAAGAGTTCTACATCTTCATCTGAAGGCTAGGATAAGAATCATATCGGCCACACCCACAGTGACACACCTAACTACAACACGGCCACTCCTTCTAATACTGCTACTTCCTGGGCTAAGCATATACAAACCATCACAGACTGGTACCTTCTGTCAGAGCAAAGTCCTTCCATCTCTTGATAAACATCAAGAATTAGGATTCAACCAACTGCTCAAACTGCTGCTCCATTTGACCTAGTGCAACTTAGTTGCTTTGCTGTATGCACGCCATTTAGCCATCCTGTCCTCTGCTGAAACTTGATTCCTAATTTGCCTTAATATCTGTGGGAACTCATGATACGTTAATGTTCCCACACACACACCTATTGAAGTTCCAAAGGTGGGATGCATTTTCTAGCTTCAGTCACCAACATTGCAGGGGACATCAGTGCCCCCTCGTGGAATTGCTGAAAAGTGTTCCTGGTAGTGTTTCAAAAAAAAAAAATCTGCATAGGTAAGATTGTTTTGCAGCAAATCAAGAACAGTTTTCTCATATCCATCAACTGAAAGGTGATGCTGTCCCAATGATCGTGCTATTTCCCCCCACGGCATCTCACTCCACAGAGTAAGTTGCTCCCGTTGCTGACTAATTTGCCTGCCTCAGCATCCAAAGAGCCCAGGTCAGTGATCCTGACAAACTGAAATGTGCTCAACTAAAGAGCACACGCAGAACATCAGCAATCCCACTACACTAGTCAACAGTTTGGTTTCTTAAGCTAAAACCCTTACACAGCTTTGAATTTATGCATCTACTAATAATCTCAAATAGGGAGCAAGGTTGGCAAATTCGATAAATGTCCTTTTAATTCCTTTCCATTTCCTGTCATCGCCCCAAAACATTTTGTGTTCTGTTAAAAGAGTTGAATTCCCCTACTCTGCAATCCCACTGTCAGCATAAAGTACAGGAGAGCAGCAGGAGAGAGAAGCTACCACGGAAACAGTCAGCGCCAGTGACTTATTTCCTGAGCTCATGGATATCAACCCCGGATGCTCAGCAGATTCACATGGAAAGCTGTAGTTTTATTCTTAATAGGATACGTTTGTGTTATTTAATGCAGGCAATCACCAAATTGAGCTTTCAGAGAATAGCAATTCAAATTGTTTTTACGAATGAGTGAAGTTTCTAAGTAAACTGTAAATTTTTGGAGAACACGTTTTTACATTATTGACCATGAAAAATTTTTCTTTTTCTCAATTGACGCTCCTTTAAAAAAAAAAACAGATTAAAGTTATACAGTTAGCTTAGGTTGTAAAAGGTGATTTTGTGTGGGAAATCTAAGGTATAATAAGGTTGCTTACACTGTTTTCTTAAAGGCAAGTTAAACAGGCCAAGTACATAGTAGGATAGCAGGTCAAGTGCAAGAACTTAAATTGAATCAAGGAATATTATTAACTTGGCTGCAAGGTCCAGAAAATTTCAATCTCTTTGGGGTCAAGAGATATGATTAGAAACATGCATCAGAACAGTGCCCATTTTGCCTCTGCTTTTATGCACATATGATCTGTGGGTTGTTCATATTATGTTGTGTGATATGGCATAAGTAAATAAATAAGTAAAAGATTATTATAGATAGATGAGATATAGGTAGTGTCTTAGTCAGGGTTCCTATTCCTGCACAAACACCATGACCAAGAAGCAAGTTGGGGAAGAAAGGGTTTATTCAGCTTACACTTCCACATTGCTGCTCATCACCAAAGGAAGTCAGGACTGGAACTCACACATGGCAGGAAGCAGAAGCTGATGCAGAGGCCATGGAGGGATGTTACTTACTGGCTTGCTTCCCCAGTTTTGCTCAACTTGCTTTCTTATAGAACCCAAGACTACCAGACCAGGGTTGGCACCACCCACAATGGACCCTCCCCACTTGATCACTAGTTGGGTCTTACAGTTGGGTCTCATGGAGGCATTTCCTCAACTGAGGTTCCTTTCTCTGTGATAATTTCAGCTTGTGTCAAGTTGACACATAAAACCAGCCAGTACAGGTAGGTAGATAGGTAGATAGGTATTGGGTAGATAGATAGATAGATAGATAGATAGATAGATAGATAGATAGATAGATAGGATAGGATAGGATAGGATAGGATAGTGTGGTGGTTTAAATATGCTTGACCCAGAGCGTGGCTACTCCTTGTTGGAGTAGATGTGTCATAGTGGATGTGGGCTTTAAGACCCTCATCCATTCTGCCTGGAAGCCAATCCTCTCCTGTTTGCCTTCAGAACAAGATGTAGAACTCTCAGCTCCTCCTGCACCATGCCTGCCTGGACTCTACCATGCTCCCTCCTACCTTGAGGATAATGGACTAAACTGCTGAACCCGTAAGCTAGCCATAATTAAACTCCTTATAAGAGTTACCTTGGTCATGGTATCTGTTCACAGCAGTAAAACCCTAAGACAGAGATACACACACACACACACACACACACACACACACACACACACACACACACACACACACACACACACACACACACACACACAGAGAGAGAGAGAGAGAGAGAGAGAGAGAGAAGAATGAAAAAGAAAAAAGGGAAGAAAGCAAGCTTTCTCTATCTCCTCTGTTTATTTCCTGAAAGAACATCCATCCCATAGAAATAGCCTCAAATCTGAGTCCTAACTCAGAATCCACCTCTGTGACAGGACAACTTCAGATACCTACACTCACGACATCACTGACAAATGTAAGAAGCCACAGATCAGCATTCGTGACTGAGCAATGCCTTGCAAAGCCTAAGACTCTTACAAGGAAGAAAAGATGAATCCCTTTCATTCACGTAAACTGAATTAATAATTAATAACCTTTCAAACAAAAGTATACCAGGCTCATGCGACAGAGATGGATTAGTGTTAAAAACACTTGCTCCTTTTGAACTGAACAGGGTTTGGCTCCCTGTCTGGAACTCCTACTCCAGGACGCCCTCTTCTGGCTGCTGTAAGAACCTGCATGGACACTGTGTTCACACAGACACATGGGTACACACACATACACATAAATAACAGTAAATTTAAAAATTCAAAACATTCCAGGTCAAGGAAGTTCACTGCTTAGGTCTGTTATTGCTTGGTATTTGGGGGTCATGACTTCATATGGGGGGGGGGTCATGTTTGAAGTAAGTTCTGGTAGATAAGAGGGTTAAAAGAGTCTAAGGACTCTAAGTGCTGGATAAAAGTTTATGAGGAAACAGTTCCAGAGCCATTTGTCATTGCCTGGAGAAGTGTGGGAATTCTCTGAGTCCTTCTAAGCATAGGGAACTTGAATATAGTTTTACTTGAAAAATAACGCCCAGGAGATGTCTAAAAGTGTGATTAGAGCAGATGACAGCCATGGTTTGAATAGGTAATTGTAGGATTAGACTTTTTTGCAACGTACTTTAATAAGGATTCTTAAATACTTCAACCTCCCTTCTAGCACCAACCAAAGGTAAGGAGGAAAGATGGTTAACAGGACAAGGAGGATGTGAATCTGCTTAGAAGTAGTTCTTTGTGGTGATTCCAAACACGAACCAGTAGTGGCAGTCCCGTCCAGGTGACAATCATCAGAAACCAACAGCAACTAGAAGCAGAGGCTCGATCCAGAAGAAACCGTAAGACTCCTCCCATTTGGCACTCGTTCACAAAAGTGGCAAGATTCATCCGGAATTCCACGAGGAGTTCTTTGCACCATTTGCAAGTGTTGCAAGGTGAACCAACGCAAGAGTGTCCTCTTGCTGTTTGTGGGGTTATATTCATATTCTTTCTAAACACCACACGTCCTCTCAAATGTCCACTCCAAGAAAACATCATATGCCCTCTCACAAGACAGCCTCCAGAAAAACACCACGTGCCTGTTCTCGATAAAACATCCTCTCACATGTCTGCTTCAGCAAAACATCCTCTCCTAAGGCAGTTTCCAGAAAAACATCACATGACACAACTGACTGAGTCTCCAAAGAAACTAGAAATTTCCACTTCAGGTAATCTCCTCTGTAGGCTCATAGATGTGAGTGCCTGGTGCCCGGTGGATGGTGCTGTTTAGGAAAGTAATGAAACCCTTAGGAAGTGAACCTTGCTGGAGGAGGCACATGACTATGAGGTTCTACAACCTGGTCTACTCCATGTTCTCTTCTTTTTTCCAGTGCGTAGATGAAATATGATCACTCTTGCTTCCTGGCTTTTGGCAGCCTCATGCTCCCACTGAAATGACGAAGGTAAAACTGTCCTCTTTTGACTCCATTTTGTGTCTACTTAGACAGTTCTCAGCCCTCTACCCTTCCCCTAATGGTCACATCTGCCTTGGCAAGAATTCGAGATTTCTATGGCCTTGACTATGTATTAATCAAAATAATTGGCAAGTTACGTTTAAAATAACTACTACATTCTGATAAGAAGACATGTTTCACGGTTACTCCGATCCTCTTCCAACTTTCATGCACATTTTGGCCTATGAGACTTTTGCCTTCAAAAACTCTGTATCCTTGAAGTTGAGCCCCAAGAGACTTTTCAGAGGCACAAGCCTGCTCTTGGTCTGGCCACCAATAAAAAAATACTTACAACATAATTGGCTCAATCAGCGCGCGTGGTGGTTGTCAATAACTGTCTCGTGTGGGTCATTACATTGCTGCTCTGCTTTCTCCACTATGAGAGATGGCTTCCCCTCTGGGCTCGTCATCCAAAATAACCCCCTTCCCTCTCTAAGCCGACTGTTGTAATGAAGTCCTACGAACACAACAGAAAGATAACTAATCCAACCAAGAAGGCCTAGAAGCCAGGGGACGTTGGCATGGAGTAGCAGTGGAGATGGAGGAAGGGTTGGACAGTACAAGACCACACACAGCACTAGGTTGGGGGTGTCAAGCATGGCTTCCATATTTTAACCTCTTCGTCCTTCCTTCCAAGACACTACATGCATCAAATCAATCTATCACCCACGCACTGCCACATGCAAAAGACCCTTTGGAATCTTTTTCTCTGTCCAGTCATGAGCATTCTTTCCATTTCTAAGCCTGGCACCTACTCTATGCCAAGGAAACACTCCCAGGAGATCACTCAAATGGCCTCAAATGGGTTTTGCTACATAAAGATATGTTACCTTCCCTACGTTATCCACAGAATACTTTGCCACCCAATCAGAACCCTGTCTCAGTTTCCTCAGGGGAAGCACAGTCCAAGCTCCCATGTCACCAGACCCACAACTCGCTATACTCTGTGGAGTACTCCGCCTCCCCTCTCCTTTACATGTTATTTCGCATTGCTGCCTCTCTATGCTGGAATTCAAGCATCGCCTCTCAGAAAGAGAGAAGCCAGTCTTTAGTTTTCCATTTACTTGAAATTAAAATTAAGCAAAACGTCGTCCAGGAGTTTTAGGCATGGTGCTTTCCAGAAAGCTGATCCTGGAACTATTAAATCCCTCTAAATTGCCTCCCAATAAATTCTTCCATTAAGCCTACATCAACGGATAACTTTGAGGTTATTACACTACCTTAAAGGACTAGGGAGGAATCTCCAGGCCCGGTGAACTTAAACAAGGTCGCTGGCTATCTCACACAGTGGGGAATCACGCGCAGCTGGGTCAGGATCTCCTCAAGCTGTTGTTATTGTCATTACTTGAAAGTCACATTCCTCTCATGGCCTTCAGGAATGATGAGAGCCGCAGACATGTGGGGCTAACTTCTCCCAGTCCTAGAGTGGTAACACTTACCCTCAGGTAGAGTAGGATCGAGACCTGACCAACAACCATCCTGAGGAAAATACAGCATTTCTGTGGGTTTAAACTGGTTCTCAGGGCTGTGCGGACCAGAATCCCCTCAGAGCTGTGAGTCTCAAAGTGAAGGCTCTCCCAGTAGCTCCTGTGTTATCTGGGGAGTACAATAACTAGATGTACAGATTCTTGTGAGTCGAAGTATCGAAGAGAGCCAGGCAGTCTACGTTTTAACAGACCCCAGGTGACTGCCCAATGCAGTTGAAGTGAAAAGCACTGACTCCTACTACTTCTAACCAGTCCAGAGCTTTCTCCATGCCAACTGGGCTGTGAAGAGTAGAACCAACATCTGAACTGACGGTGAATCACGTGGTACAAGCATGTGTCTCCCGGGCTGGCCCTCCTATCTCTGCATTAGACTGTACTTTGATTTTGTATCGCAGTAAGAAACTCTCAAGAAAAAGAAAAGACAAGGCATGTTGCACCTGATTTGGCTTTTCTAAAAAACACTCGGAAATAGAAATGTGCTTTCATTTTAATCCAGGTGTGGGGATGTGGTGTTACTTCAGACCGACTGCAGCAGCTGCCTAAGATTGGCCTCATGATCCAGCAGGGGTGTGGTTTTGCCAGCAGGAGATAGTTTCTATGAATGCATGACATTTGGAATTCTGGGGACTTCTCAGAAGGTCTGTAAATGCTAGGGCGAGGAGAGATGGGGGAATTGAAGGTTGTTGTTGATGGTGGTTTGTTAAGTAGAAGAAAGAGGAAACAAAAATTAGATATCCTGATGAGGAAAACCATACTCTCCCTAAGGACCTTGACACCCCTAATCAGCGGGAAGTCATCTAATGATAATGTCACCCCCTTTCCTCTCTGTCCTTTTTTCCCCCTCTCCCATCTAGTTTTAGGGTGTTGAAAGCATGGGAAAGGTGTGGAGAACAGTGGAAGAATAAAGAACCCACAGGTTTTGCTCACACGGATGGGCACTGCAGTCCATGTCTCATTCTCCCTCTATCGGGATGTTCTGTTCAGATTATGTTTCATAATCGGTGTTCCTGCTCCAGAAAATATTTTTTTTTCTTGAGTCAAAGATGTTGGTTTCGTGGGGGAAATCTATGTATACCTTTGCTTTACTTGGAATAAAAACAAGCAAACTCAAATGGTACAATATGCAGCCCCGGAATCCCAGGGGAATTGGAAGGCAGGGGCCGGAGGGTCATAGTTTTGAAGCAACTTGGTCCCCATCACGATGCCCTGTCTCAAAACAAGCAGCAAACCTCACCAACTAAAACCAAAATCTAAAGCTCAACCTTTTCCTGATTTATCTGGGCGAAATATCAGTATCAAAGAAAGAAAGCAATGATACTTCACAAAAAAAAAAAAAAGATTATTATTATTTTTTAAATAAGAGGTGTCCTTGGAACACCCGGGAAGGGTATAGCAACCTCTACTTAAAAGCATCTTCATCCTGGAAGGCTTGGCAGACCTGGAGGCCTTCCTCTACAATGAACTACCCCCCAGGAAACGTCTAAAGGTTAAACAAGAAAGTCATCACAAGCTGTTGATTCCGTTGCTGCTGTCTTACGCCATTTCCAGGGACTGGAAACTCTGTTCCCAGGACTCTTCATTACTTGTCTTAGCTGTGAGAACGTCAACCAAGCTGCCAGTTAGGTCAGGAAAAGGACTTACTGAGGTTATTAGACAGAGTGAAGAAGAGTTCCTAAGATTCCAGACAATGGGATTTAGCCATTGTACAGACAGTGTCAATGTCCAAAATCACACCTCATTGTGGTAGCTCTCGTCGACTAGATAGACACCCACAGATTTCACAAGGAGAGCAACATCTACATTGTGTAATCACTTCCATGGGAAAGGGTCATAGCACCCACTAACACCATTAGATAGGTTCATTTCGTCCCAACGTTTTTAACCACTGAATTACAGTTCAAAATCTGTTTTCTGTAGCTTTAGGGAGTCATTTCTAAGATGCAAGAGGAGGGGCAATGTGTGGCAAAGTTAGAAGTATAATTCGTTGTTGAGTGGTGCCAAGGACTTCACGGGGATGGCAAAAGTTTTAGGATCCTGTACATGTAAGTTTCTTGTCTCATTTCCTCAATCAGGTACAGCACCAGGGAGCAAAGACAGCAGCTCCCATCGAGCCCTCCCTGTGGCCCCGTTACCTGAGTGTCTTAACACACTAAAGCTAACGTCTTCACAGAGGTGACCACCGCTAATGATTTGGACCCTGACGGCAACAGAAGGGATGTCAATCTCAAGCAAAGTTCAGATCAGAAATTTCATTTACAGCCACGGAATAATGGGTCACTAGTTCTAGAGAAATTATTCAAAGTATTGTTAGAAAGCATCAAGGACCCTAAAGTTTGGATTTTTAGTTAAAATACAACGAGTCAGTTGTTGTTTCCAATTATTTCCAAGAATAGTTTTAAAGGAAGAAATTCAGCATTTTGAACTGGCCTTGCTAGTTAGAGCCTATTTTAACCTCTAGTTCTAAAGCACTCTCATGTCCCGAAACTTGCCATTATATTGTTTCGTTTAAGCTGTGCACACAGGTACCACGCCCAGAGTAAGTGGTTTCTTCCTGTGTTGTACAGTACCAAACAGCCCTGGACATAGAACCTCTGTATATGAAGCTTGTGTAGTATAGGCAAAATCCAGTTGTACTATGCACAAGACGCTCCCAGGATGGTTTTAAATGAACCATTAACTACATAGGCTCATACCATTTTTTTAGACTAATATGGAAATTCAGACTTAAAAGGGACAAATGTTCCCTCAACTCTTAGGAGGAATTATATAGCAGTAGGCCAAAATGGGTACCTACCTCCCTTCCCTTTAAATTTAAAAGCAGTCACTGGAGGCATAATAATAACCTTGCAGATTTAAGGGTGTGCTTGTAGCATTTCCATAGTCACACGGAACTCAGCTTAAATCCTTGCTCCCTAATCCCTCCCCATTCTCTCTCTTCTTTTCCTCAAATTAAACAACTTTTCTGTGTCTGGATTCTATCCCTTGATATGATGACTCATAGCATCCACTACCCAGCGAACCACGAAGTTTCTTTTCCGTGTGTACGTATACCGTTTCATTTCTCCATCTGTTGAAAGGGGCTAACCACATCCTGGACAGTGTGATGCTTGCCATCCGAGTTAGGGTTTTATTGCTATCCATAGGCATCATGACTTCAGCCACTCCTCTAAAGGAAAATAATGACTGGGGCTGGTTTACAGTTCAGAAATCTAGTCCATTATCATCATGGCGGGAAGAGTAGCGGCAGGCAGGCATATATGGTGCTACAAAGATGGCTGAGAGTTCTACCTCCAGCAAGAAAGTGACCTGGCTTGAGCATTTGAGACCTTAAAGCCCTGCCCCATAGTGACACACTTCTTCCAAGAAAGCCACATCTACTTTAACAAGGCCACACCTCCTCCAGCAAGGCCACACCTCCAAATAGTGCCATGCCCTATGGGTCCACGGGGCCATTTTTATTCAAGCCACCACAATTGCTGTGAGAATTTCCTTCAGATAAATATCCAGGCATGGTATTCTAGATTATATGGCTTAGATTTCTTTCTTTTTTTGGGGGGGGGGGGGTGTTGTTTTGATGCATCTTGGAGTTTTGTGGAAGTTGACTGTTCTTTGTTGGTGTTTTTGACAGTGGAACACGCTACCTGTTCATTCCAGCACTGAGCTATCTCTTCAGCCCTTAGCTTTGGAAAGGTCTGGCTGGTCGCTGAGGCTAGCTTTGAACTTGCTACAGGCTGGCCTAATCTACACTTCCTCCAGCACTGTTTCCTTTGTACGTTTTCCAATAGGCCATTCTCACGCCGAGTCAGATGGCCTCTCACTGCAGTTTTGATTTGTATTTTGTTGAGGTCCAGCCTGCTTTGGTGTGCTCCTTGGATAACAACCATCTTCACTTTTTTTTTTTTTTCCAAAGGCTGTAGAAAACTAGAATGGCAGAGACTGGAACAAGGACTCGGTGGTTAGGCTCTCAGGCTGGGAAATATTCAGGGAATTTTTCAAATTAAGGGAAAATACGTCGCTTAATTAAAAAAAAATGTTTTCCCTACATATGGTCCCTACACCATACATATGCATAAAGCAAGACAGAGAAATAGATGTGCAACTCAACATAAACCAAGCAGGTAGTATTTGGAAGCTAAGTTAAAGAAAAAAAAAATACAGCACAGAGGTTGGACCTGAAGCCTCCTCTGCAGCTCCTGCTGTTCTGCCATTTTGTCTCTGTTGACGCCCTTCTTGGCAGGGATGCACGGCCACTACCCTCACATTTATGACGATCATTTTTTGTTGTTATTTTCTATGTTTGAATCCCTCAATTACATCAATTGGTTTAACCAGTGTTTCCACAGTTCGTCAAGATGAGGTCACAACTGGAGCCTTTCAAAATCATTTCATGTCTCATGAGCAAAGAAAAGAATGGTTCGCTAATCTTTCCTCACATCACACACGGACAAAAAAGATTTGCCAACACTGAAATTTTCTTACAATTAGAAAAAGGCTAGTGTAATAAAAACAATTCATAGCACACGTTTATTTAAGCTAAACTTTCATTTACAAACAAATATTTTCAGGGCAAAATAAAAACAATAACACAAGACAATAATTTCAAAAGTTATACCATTACATAAAATTAACCTTGCAGAATTTACAAATTAATACTCTGAGCAGACGGATAAATTATACATCCTGTAACAAAACCCAATCGAAATTCATACAGTCATAATGCAAGATAGTCTCTCTTTACAATCTACCTATTTACACTGGCTCCCACCACAAATGATAATAGTCTACCAATGTGTGCAAACACAGTATATTTAAAATATATTTAGCAGCATATAAAAATCAGAGGAGAGAGAAAGGAGCTATTACTATTAAATAAAAAGAAATGAAAAGGTAATAATAGAAACAATTCCATAGGAAAATAGATCAAGATATCTTTCTGTTAGGAAATCAACAGCTCGCCGTCACAGAGTAGGTGCCCAGCACTGCCGACACAACAGTTGTGCGGCATTTTAATCCTGAGCACGGAACGTAGAACAACTGAAAGCTTTGGTCAATACAGGTAAACATGAGCAGTTTAGCACAAATTGTTCTTTCTTAGTAGACTATGCCAACTATGAAAAATGACCAGTAAGTCCTCATTTTGTCATTCCATTACACCGAAAGACCCTTGAAATTTAGAACCCCTTCTACGCCAACAAAATTCCTGATGAACAGACTACAATCTGATTAACAGTCCCAATATATGTTTAAACGTGTAAGTTATAACCACATTATTTGAACGAGTTAACGGGTAGGCGTGTTTTATTCTGGGTATGCTTCTGACTGTCACAAAAGCAGATGTCTTAATAACTCAAATAATTTGAAGTGTCTTTTTTTTTATAGCTAGGCACAAAAAAAATTCAGCCACAGTAAAAGTGTGATTCAAGCCATACATCGATCTTAGGAAGTGTGTGTGTTGGTAGATATTAATATTTCACATACAAGACAGAACAATTTGATTAGGATACACGGGATCTAGCAGACGGATTGAGATAATATTTCCAGTTGATTCCATCAGTAATACGTGCAGGATACCGTTTTCAGTAAGGAACACGGGGCATCATCGCACTTTCGGCTTCTGGCTTATCCCCACTCACGTTAGTTACTGGTACTGTCCTCCCCCGGGTCGCCTGTGTCAGAGATTTGACCATCTTGCAAGTTGTGGGCTTTCCAGATTCTCACCGTTCGATCACTGCAAAACAGTACATTTAAAATGGGCATATGGACAGAGGCAAAGAGGTCAAGAAACAGCTCTCAGAATTCCTCAGGGAAACCTTTTAAAAAGAGGGGATCTTTAATGTTTAGTGCAAGTCAAACACGTTTGATGTTGCAGGAGAAAGGCAAACGCAGAATGCTTCCTGCCTACAACTTTTCTGCACCACCTGGGGCAGAGACCTCCCGCTCCTCAGACCCCCTGATCTGTGGCTCCACCACTGCTCTGATGTCACTGGTTCCGCTTTTCACCTTGCTGTTTTCTTCTGCATCTGGCCAGAAGAGAAGGTAGAATTTGTGTCTGCCCTGCTTTGTTTTCCCTTCCTAAGAGTCTAGATTAAGACCCAGCGCACAGAAAATTCATTGTGAGTCATCAGAAAAGCAAGAAATGAATTCGTCAATCCAACTATTCAGGGGAGAGGGGAAACAGATGCTACCACCACATTCTGACATATTAAATGGAGAGAGAAGCACAACGACTGTTAAAAATAATTTGTTCTAAGTATAATTAATAGCAAATAAGCCGCTTTTCTGAAGACAAAAAGTTTCAAAATTTGTCATTAATGAATTCTTTTTCCTTTTTTTAAATTAAAAAAAAATATTTTTAACTTACTCACTTTACTTCCTGCTCATTGCCCCCCTCCTGGTCACTCCCTCCCACAATCCTTCCCCATTCCCCCTCCCCTTCTCTTCTGAGCATACAGGGTCCTCCCTAAGTCACCAAAAAAAAAGATCTGGCAGCAGGCTCTAATATAGAAGTAGCCTAACATTCTGGTCAGCTGGAACTCAAAGCTCTCCATAGAGATAAAAAAAATCATAATTTAGGAGCCAGGGGTGATGATGGCAAGCTACTACGATCCCATTTCTAGGGTGGCTAAGACAGAAGGTGATGAGTTCTAAACCACCCTGGGCTAAACAGCAAGATCGTATTAAAGATAAAGAAAGGTAATGACAGGAAGGCTGCCATGAGAGAGCGATCTGTGTGCTCAGTGTTTCTAAGTACTTATGGCCTACAGCATTTGTTAAGTGTGAGTACAAACAACGCACCCAGAGCGGACCCACAAGAGGAAACTTACTCAGCTGCAGTGAAGACGTGGGTGGAGTTAACACTTATGGCATTGATGGGGCTGTCATGGCCTCTCATCTCTCCAACTGGCACGAAAGTATCCACATTCCAGAGTTTCAGAATGCCCCCTCTGCAGCCACTAAGCAAAATCGGATGGCCTGGCACCAAGCCCAGGGCACAGACCCAGTCCTTATGTGCATTTGGGACTTGCTGAAGAGAAGGGAGAGAGCAGAACTTAAGAGGAACCTTACAAAACGAGCAGTCACACCCCTGGTCACGCCGTGCTTTTAGTGGTAGAACTCAGGGCAAGGAATACAGAACGTCCTTAAAGTTACCATATCCATTTTCATACATTCAGCCGTTTAGGCAATGAATCTACAAGTTGCTTCCCAGTTTCCATCACTGTTGTCAGTACTAAAGACAGAAATATCAGGAATCTATAGAATTTAAAAAAGACTCAGAAACAGAGAAAAATTTTTTCTCCTCTTTTCTACCCCAATCGTACATAATCAAACAAGTTTGTAAACTACAAGCTGGCATGTGGATTAAAAGAACCACATCACGAAATCATTCACTTTGCCAGACAAAGCTTAAGGAAAGGGGAGTTTAACTATATACATCATGACAAGCACAAAAACTATGCGACGATAGCATGACCAGATTTTATCTATAAACATTTATATTCACAACACAAGAAAATCACAGCCATGAATAAATGAATATATGTGTTTGAAAGCACCTGAACACGGTATATGCACCTGCTGTCAAGTGTTTTCTATTAATGTTCATGCTACTGGTTCATTCTGTCTTTAGCTTGCAGGTTGAAAGCAGGGAAGGGGGCAGCAGCTGTAATCCCTCCAAATAGACCCATGGAGCACTGATGGTGCTAAGAATTATAAACAGCTCTCTCTGTTCTCTCATCTTTTTTCCCCCTTAAAGCTAGGAGTGAAGGGCAATGGTCAGCGCACTGACACGGTGTGGCCCTGCTGTAGTGTGTGGACGCACTGCCCGTTGAACTCAAGGAAATGCTCCCACAACCGAGGAGGGTCTTCCCTCCAGATAACCTCAGGGCTGCTTGGAAGAGATGTATATTTAAAAACCATGAACAAGTACAACTGCTCTGCCTCAAGGTGACCTATTTAATAAGCAGATCTACGCAGAAGTTCTACTTCATCCTAGCATGCATTAGTAGAAGGCTCACATTCTTGCGGTGAAAACTCCTGAAGTTAACACACACATACAGTACATCTGACATGGAAAGTACAGAATCTGAGGCGAAGCTTCACGGCTTCCACCCAAACGCCTACTCTCCCCCTACAGAAGACCTCTCAGTTGTCTAGACTTTGGGTCTAGTCAAATCTGATGTGTGATGTTTACATTTATTTGCAGGCTGCCTTTATAATAAAGATTATGAAATTATTTTTAAAAAAAATTAAAGGAAGTCTCTAAGAGAAATCTCTGGCTGAACAGCAATAATCTAAATAGAAACACCCCCCCGCCCCCACTGCCACCACCATGGAGCTACTGGACAGACTCCTGTGTGGTGTCGAAAATATTCACTTCACACCCCGTGGAGTTTCCGAATTACCTGAAGAAGGCCTTTCTGAGCTAAGTCCCATTTCTTGATTCCGTTGTCTCTGGACCCACTGAATAAGTTATCACCTTGAATGGCCAGTGCTTCTATCCCATCATAGTGAGGAGGCTCAAAGTTGTGGGTGGGACTTACAGTTCCAAGAGCCCCTTCAGTCACATCAAACATCTGCGGAGAGAACCAGGGAGAAAAGAGTCATCCCATTCACCTTTAGACGAGCGCCTCCAGGTGCTTATTCAAAGCCACACGAGTGTGCATTGAAAGGATCTGCTAACTGCATTAACTGTGGGAAAGGACTCTGAGGAACACCCTTGGCCCTGTTTTACACACTTGATTTGCACATCACATCTTCTGCAAACTTCAAGGAAAGCAATTAGGTCTTTTTTCATGTCTGAATAAACAAATGAGACACTCAAAGCTGAAGACATGACGTATGGATGTATTTGAGGTTGAAATATGTAAATTGTGTTATTCCGCTAAAATCAGGTGGTATGCCAATCCCAGATTCCTTCTTCACCTTCCCAAAGCTACCCTCCCAACCTTTTCACCTTTGCATGGTTGAAAAAGACAACCTATGATTGATTAATATCAAAAATCAGTCAACGCAGATATAGTTCAGTGGGTACAGTTCTTGACTAGAATGTATGAAGCCCAGTGTCAGTCCTTAGAACAGGATACAATTGGGTGTGATGACTAATCTCGGTTGTCAACTTGACGCATCTGGGAAGAAGGAACATCAACTGAGGAACTAATTGCCTCCATAAGATGGGCCTGTGCACATGTCTGTGGATCATTTCCATAATTTACAATTGATGTGGAAGAGACCATTTGGAGTGGTACCATCCATAGGCTCGTTAGCCTATGGATGTATAAGAAAGGTATAAGAAGCTACCTGTGTAAGAAAGTTAGCTAACCATGAGCATGGAGAAAGCCCATAAGCAGTATTCTCCTGTGGTCTCTACTTCAGTTCCTACTTCCAGAGTCCTACCTTGAGTCCCTGCCTTGTGTTCCCTTAATGCTGGCCTATAATCAATAATGCAATCAACTCTCTTTTCCCCAAGTAGGTTTTGGTCAGAAATTTTATCACAGCAACAGAGAAGTAAACTAGGACACTAGGTGTAGTGGTACCCATTTACAGTCCCTACACTTGAGAGCTAGATGCTGTAAGACTAGTTGTCCAAGTCATTTTGACCACAGAGCGAGTTCAAGGCCAGCACAAACTACCTAAGACCCTTTCTCAAAACAAAAACAACCAAATCAGTAACTACAAATAAAGAAAAGATTGCAAAAACAAAAGAAGCAAAGGGTAAAATTGGGGGCTAGGTGACTGGTTAAGAGAAAGTGATCTTGCAAAGTTCTGAGAAAAAGTGACTGCTGCACCATGTCAGGTGCAAGAAGAACATCCAGTTCACACCTGCAATGCGCAAGAAACATCGCAGAAGAGGGGGGCAGAAAGAGAGAGCTAGAGGATGGGGAGGGCTGTGAAACACTGTCTTCTAGACCTGACCTGGCCAGTGAGCTCAGAAACTCACAGCAGCTCTGGATATCTGCAAAAGACCTTCTGAAGCCTGTGGCCTCTCAACACTAGTCATAGATGAGGGAGGCATTCGTGAGCCTCCTCCCCCTCCCCAAGGAGCAATCGACAGCTAATACTTACTGGAGGAGGGGGAGTATCTATGCTAAATAGCATAATCATTGAGGATCAGGGCAAGTCACCCACGATCCAGTAAATAATCCCCACCTGCTCTCTTGCAAAGCAAAAACCCAATTAACCTCAATGGTTACGAGGAGAAAGAAAAGAGAAGTGGGGCAGGGCTTAGATTAGTGAATACTTCAAACCTATCACTCAAGAAAATGTAATTTAAACTCTTCTCATACACACTTTGATGTAGTGGTCTTTTGAGCCCGTGATGATTAGGTCCTGTCCGTTGGAGATCTGGTCTACCGTAAGGCACATAACAGGGCCCAGGTGTCCTGTTAGCTTTCCTGTAGACTGAAACCTTTAAAGAGAAACAAAACGACCGTTGAGAGCGCTTCACAGCAAGGTGGAAGAAGACTCATACAATCTATGTTTGCTCACAATATTATTCATTGATTTTCCTTTCAATTTCAGATCCTGCCTCTTGAAACTCTGCGTTGACTAAATAGAAATGGCCAAACTAATATCCTATGACAGAAGCTGGGAACTACTTAGATCCTATCCCAAAGTTTAATGTAACGTATGAATCACACCAAATTCTGAGAAATTGTCAAGAGATAATCTTAACCCCTACAAATAAACTTCAATCTATTAAATATATGAATGTATGAAAGTCACCTTCAATGACTAATCTTTCTAAGACTCTATGTGTAATTGAATAAGATATTGATATCACTACTTACAACATCAATGAGGCTATCAAAGTGAGGTTATTTTATTCTATACATGCACATATTACATACAACACATGCACATACACCATCCACATATGTACGTATGTAACATATCTGTATGCATCCACATCTGTGTGCTACTGCGTGTATGAGAAATAGGAGAGCCTTTTCATTATTCATTATTAAGACTGAACATGGGTAGACTAGATATCTGACAGGTGGAAGAATAAACAAGGCTACCAAGGCATGGTGGGTCATGGCTGTTGACCCAACCTTCTTTTGAACTCAGGAAGTTCCAGGGCACGCTGAGCTAAATAGCAAGAACTCCCTCCTCCCTCTCCAACTCCTTTTCTATTAACACATGCCATCAGTTGTCAGAAGGTAATGAGTTTATATGGCAGTCCTATCTCAGAGCAAGCTGCTGGAATACAGCAATGCCTTTAACTTCTAGGACGTTAATAATACGGTTCCTTAAAAACTGTTTTCTAGTCATTTTGTTAAACTAAACCTGTATTTAGTTCTGATACTAAAACATAGATTTGTACTAATAAAGCAATTAAAGAAACAATTCTGCTTAAATCTTATCAAATCACTCCTTTTTCGCCCCCATTGAATATGTAAATTGTATGGCTCTACCCAAAATGAAATATAGGTTGAAACATTTTTTTTAAGATGTGAGCCAGAAAGGGCATTGGTGGTGCCTTTAATCCCAGCACTGCGGAGGCAGAGGCAGGTGAATCTCTCAGTTCAAGGCCAGCCTGGTCTACAGAGCGAGTTATAGGATAGCCAGGGCAACACAGAGAAACTGTCTCCCAAACAAACAAGCAAACAAACAAAAAAAATGTGAACTAGAGGACATGTGGAAACCAAATTCCACAAGCATTAATGTCATCAGTTTCGAAAGCTTCGTTTGACATACACATGAGATACAGTCTCTAAAAGCGCTACCTTTTGAGGTCCCACATTCTGACAGCATTTCCAGAGGCCGCGTAGAGGAATGTGCCAGTTGGGTTTAGTGCAATTTGATTGATCTGGCTCTCTCCGGAAGGAATAGCCACTGTCCGGCTGGTGCTTGCAGAACAAGCTTCTCCCAGAGTAACTTGGCCTGAAGACCTAGTAGGTACAAGGCAAAGTAAAGGAAGTTGTGTTTTCAGATCCGAGCTTGGCTGGCAGCTGAGTTCTTAAGAGCCTCTCTGTAGTCAACAGCAGGACCTACCTCGGCTCACGGCCACTTGCATGCATGGAGCCTGACACAGTATCCAGCACTTGGTCACACCAAGAATGAGTATTGGCCAACTAAGAGAACATGTGTATGAAAAAACCAGGATGCTACGGTTTAAATTCTTAATGTGTGTGTCTATTATGCTACAAAACCCCATGTCATAAGACAGAGAAGACTAAAACATCCTTTATGAATGACCCTGGGTCCTAGATTAAATCTCAATGAATATTGCAATGACTCAGGGGCAGTACAGTCTCCTGTAGTTTGCCTGAGCCCTCTGCTGGCCTGGCTCACCAGTATTCATTCGTATATCAGAATTGTTTTCTAAGATTAAGAACGCTGAGTGGGACATTTCAACTACTGCCATCTTTAGTCGAATAGACCCTCCACTTGGTTTTTGAAAAGTTACCCGCAGTTTACTTGTATTTCCTCTAAAAAATTTACATGACGAGTTGTTTCTAACTTTGAAATCTTTTCCCTGATAACATTTAAAATACAAGGTTAAAAACCAATCTTTCTGTCTTGACAATAATGAGCAGCTTCAACTGAGACCTTTCTAACTGGAGATAGGGAATTCTTTCTCTGCAGAACTTCTGGAACGATCGGGCGTCCTATCCAGGGAAGGAAACAGGGACTCTGGAGTAAGGAACTCTTAACAGCTAGCAATCTCTACTGTTAATTAGAAACTAATTCAACGTTCTCTTTCCTCATGTATACAGTTACTGAGTTCACTTCAATTTTGATTCAGGAAAAGGGGAAGGAATGTCAATTTTACAATCAAAATACTAATTATTCGTTTTGTAGTTTTCAGACATTAAAACAGCACACAGTGAGAAAGGACTCTTGCCCTGACTGTCCAACACAAGCTGTAGTTAGAACACTCCTGCTAGCTGCAACACAGGAAGTGTGCCCATCCTAAAAGGCGCTTGGTTATTTCAAGGTTAGTGAAAGGTTGTAAATACTTCCTTTCTACCAACAACGACCAGCCATCTTCCAACGACTGATACTTATTTAAGTCACGTAATTCCTTAAAGTAGTAAACAGTGTGCTTGAGCATGGCCTCAGCGCTTGGGAAAGGGAAAAGACGAAATCCACACTTGGTAAAAGCAGAGTCCAATCCACCTTTTCGTTCTCACGCTCCATTCTTTGTTGTGCTCTAAGATTTCCTGCCATATTGTGTCTGCGCGTTTATGTGAACACTTAAGCATCCTCTGAGGATTAGCTAGGTATTTTTAAAAAAACTAAAATACATACGCAGCCTTATATTCTATTGTATTTTATAAAAACAACAGAACTATTCACTCTTCACGCTGTTCTCAAAAAGTACTTACGTTAATGTTCGAATGCACTTCGCTGACTCTCTGATATCCCACACCTTAATATAAGATGTTGACACTGTGAAGACTAGACTGGTGTAATTACAGTATTTTACAGACACAACGTTGTTGGGGTGAACCCCTAATGACATAATTTCCTGTCCAGTCACGAGATTCCAAACTTTACAAGTACGATCTGAAACAAAGAAAGCAGAAGACATATGAACTATTTTAGGCTTTTTTACCAGCAAAAATTATTTAAACAACATCCCACCGTGGGAACGAAACAGCAAAGGATGAGGGTACTTTGCAATTTTCCTGAACTAAGCACCATAGGGCAGCCTTGAATGTCTGTGGTAATTTCATAGTCAAGGTAGGTAAAGGGAACAAACAAAGAGAAGGAGGTCTGCTATCTGCCCCATTGTTTTAGTTTCTTAAACGCAGCAAAGGGTCTAAGGGTGCAGGGTTGGAGGTCTCTAAATCTACTAGCTAAATTAACACAGAAAAACCATTTTACTTTCTTGAGTTCCTTCATCTGTAACATGAGGCTACAGCATGTAGCTCACGGGAGCTGTGGTATTAATGCATATTTGTGTCATGGCTCACAACCTCTGATGTGGTACTAAGAAATGGTGGCTGCTACTGAGTTTTTGCCACGCTGTAAATTTTAATTATCTCTTATAAATCTCCAATACCATCCATTTCAAAAATCTAGAACGTGGTACTCGGTGTCAATCACCAAAGGGAGAAGCATTCTCTCACCAACTGCATTCACAGAACTAAACAGCGGATTCACTCCCTTCCCTACTAACCAGAGATTTTTAGATTTTGTGCAATTTAGATCCTCAAACCGGCCTATCGGATTCACTTGAATTAAATAGTCTTTTCATAATCCTGTTTAAAAGCTATTTTTAAATAGATACATGTGAGCATTGGATGGTTACCAGCACTGTTTCTTAAGTTCATTTCGTGTGCATGCGTGTTTATGTGGAGGTATGTGCACATGAGTGCAGGTGTGTGTGAAGGCCAGAAGAGGGCGCCAGATTCCCAGAAACTGGAGTTTCTGGCAGTTGTGGGCTGCATGACTTGGGAGTTGGCAACAACTAAAAATCCTATAGAAGACCCCGGGGCAGCCCTCACCACTGAGCCATCTTTCCCAGCCATTTCTAGCACCTTTTGATCCAGTGAAGAGAAGGTCATCAGTAGAATCCACGCAGAGCACAGCTTTTGTGTGCCCCTCAGCTATGTGAACACACTGAAGGGAAGACGCTCTGATTCCTCTGCAGGCAGGAAATGGGTTGATAATGCCCCTGAGGTGGGGGGAAAGATCGACTTCAGTATCTCTATTATTAAACTAGGTTTACTTCCCCCCTCCCCACAGTTTCCTTAAAAATCCCTTATAAGCAATTAATAATATCCAGACTGTTCCCTTGATTCTTTTAGTCACAAGGAAGTGGGTAACGTGAGAAGCGACAGCAGGGCGGAACTCATTGGGTGTCCGCCAGTAACCAGTTCCACAAGCACTGAGAGGATGGAATGACATGACTGGATTTTCTTCCTAACCGCTCCATCCCTCCTCTGACAGTTCTTCCTTGGTCTGACCAACAAGGAAGTAGAAATGAGTGACTCAAAGCCATGACTTTACATCGAGCAGAATGAAATTCTAAGCCTAAAAAGAATGTACTGGACAAAGCGTGACACATGAGACCTAAGGCACACAGAAAGCAGTTCTCAAAGAAAAATGGGGAAAAAAAATAGAAATATGGATAGAAAGGCATTTAGGGAAATGGTGATGTTCTGGCATCAGCAACTTAAAGGGGTGGGAAGAAAACCTTTGATGATCTCAAAGATTTTAAAGTGAAAGATGTAACTCGGGGAACGGCTTACAGATAACTATCTCTGTATCCTACAGTATTCCTCCTCATGAGCGTCTGTCTGGTCTGAGGGGGGGCCATGCACTGGAGACCAAAAAGGTTATCAGTGCCCTGTGTGCCCCTGACGTTCAAGGGGTTTATGAATGCAAATGAGCATCGGGAGGAGGGAAGACGGCCAGAAACGGTCACTCAAACACACATCGGTCACTCAAACATGTTGCTAATTCTTCTTGCTGTGAGCTACAACGTCAAATGTTTCTGTTTTGAAACTGTTAGCATTGCTACTCATAATTCTCTGAAGGACAATTCCATAGAGGAGGAAAACATCACCCTAAGCGCTCTTAGAAATCAAAGATCAATAAAGGGGGCAGAACCACCTCAAAAAAACCCCCAGATATTAACTTCTGGTTGAGCCTCACATGGAAAAATATCGGACAAATCATCATAAACACTTTTTAAAAGTAAATGCCCATCAGTTTAAGACATAACACACTCGCCAATCTTAGGGGGTTGCTCCCTGGAGGGTTTGTAGATGATGAACGAGGATACACGATGACTCTGATAAAGTCCATCAGAGGATGCCTGTCAGAAAGAGTGATGTAACTGTGGAACTCGTGTGCTTGAAGAAGGCACACCAGGGGCAAAGGGTCAATCTGGAAGACCTTTGGGATTTAAGCAATCCTTCACTGGCTCTAATAACAGAAGCAGCTTGCTAATTAAATTGATAACTTAATAGGAGGATATTGTACTGGATTGCCTGGGGGGGGATTACCCAAACAGGATGTCAGTTATGTGCAGCATTAACATGATCACTGGGTAAAATTTAAACCTATCCTACAGTCAAAGATAGGAGAGAATCATATCTCCCATGGACTAAACCACCAAACAAAGAGTACACAGGGATGGACCCATGGCTCCATCCGCATGTGTAGCAGAGGATGGCCTTGTCAGACATCAATGAGAGGAGAGGCCCTTGGTCATGGGAAGGCTCGATGCCCCAGTGTAAGGAAATGTCAGGGCAGGGAATCGGGAGGGAGAGCATCCTCATGAAGGTAAGGGGTGGAGGGCTAAGATGGGGGGGGCTTTCCAGAGGGAACCAAGAAAGAGGATAACATTTGAAATGTAAATAAATAAAATATGCAATAAAAATTTTTAAAAATAAAAGAAGACTAACTTCTAGAGAGAGGGTGGTGCCTGTCGAGTTTAAGGTAAAGCGAAACTATTTGTGGTTTCTCTATCGAAATTGCCAAGGGTTTGCTCAAGAAGTAAACACAGTAGGACGTCATGCCAGGCCATCTGCATTCTGCTCAGACCGCCTCAGGAATGGACTTTATTTAGCTCTAGATGCTGTGTTTTATGAACACCAAACACTAGAATCTTTCCAACTTCAGGAAAAAATAAAATAAAACTGTCAAGATGATAGAAGTATGTGTGTGTGGGGAAACGGACATAATTGTGAAACTAAAATATTTAGAGTGGTGTCACATATACACACAAAAGAGACTAAATTAGGTCTCATATAGCTGAATGAAGCTGGCAAAAAAAAAAAAAGAAAAAAAAAACCCACAATGGATAGAAACATACAGGAGGTAAACAGGCTAATTTTAAGAACATTATTTAAGGTCTTGTTATACTGTAGTTCCTTGTCTTCTTCTTTTTCTTTTCTTTCTTTTCTTTTTTTTTAAACTTTGGAGTGAAAGAAATTCCATATCTCCAAAAGGGATCCTGGAGATTATCTCTGGATATACAAAGATAAATATACATATATACATATGTATATATGAATGTGTGTGTATGTATGTATGTATGTATGTATGTATGTATGTATGTATGTATGTATATTCCAATTTATTTGCCTGCATGCAAAATTTCAGATTGGAATCAATTCCCGTAACTTGTTTGTAATGTAAGAATTTAAACAAATGAAAACTGAAATGGGAGAAACGCTACTCTGAGCGCTGTGAAGTTTGCAGACATGCTTTGAGCATTTAAGGAGTGTTATCCTTCTGGAAGATGCTACGGTCACTGTACACATAGAGAAGAAGTAACTACAAAACCGTGTTAGCAGTGTGAGAGCTGTTTGTGACTCAGTGACGCAAACCATCCCGAGAACACAGCTGCACAGTAAAACCACTGAGCTGGCCAACACCGCGTCTCCTGATACCACATAAAGGAACAGGCCAGGGGACCAGTTGTGCCTCCCGACACAACATGGGGTACCAAGCTAACATGCCTAGCCCAGCTAACTTCCAGGGAAGCAGGGAGCTTTTGTTACTCTTACACAGTCTTTGTTCCTGCACACGTATGTGTGACATGCATATATGTTTGCATGCTCCCACATGTGTGGGCTCACGCCACTGGGGACAGGCACAAGTGTCACAATATGAGCAGGCCTAAGGCTGTGGTCAGGTGTCTTTCCGCCTTGTGTGCTGAGGCAAATCTCTCACTATTTCTGCTGCTCTGCGCCAGGGTCCTCTGTCTCTGCTCCCCTAGTGCTGCCCAGTCATAGGCCTCTACAGCTGCCCGGGCATTGCGGGCGCGCGCGCTGGAGATTCGAAACTCCAGTCTTTCTGCATCCCTCTGAGACAGCTGTCAATACCACTGGTTATCTAGCGTTCTGAAGGAAATTAATCTCAGTGCTGAAAGGTAAACGTATTCCAAGTATTCACTAGGTGATTACAGTGTTCTAAACCATTCAGCATATTAGGGCTGTTAATATTTTTCTCTCAGTCACCACTAAGATGATGGGGAAATATGGGTTCTGAAAGTACGCATAAGGTATTTTTATTGTCTCCTCATTAATCTGTTCACATCCTGAAATATAAAAATGACCATTAAAACATTTCTTTAACTTAGACTAAATTATGTAAATGTGTATGAAAGTTGATCTGAGTGGAGAGGAAAAAGAAAAATGCTCTCATTTTTTCCCATGCAAACCAGTGGATAATACTTCGAGATTAATTTCTTCTCCCTTCCCCTGCCTACCTTCTGGAGGATCTGCTGATGTTCAGAAAAATGACCATAAGACAAGGAAAACAAGGGAAAGAGGAGACAAATGGGTAAGTGTGGAGGGAGGGAACAAGAGAAAAAGAGAAAGAAATAAAGTCCCTTCCCAAATCCGTAACATGAAAAAACGGTAATGCTATTTTTTTTAAACTTCATTTATCAGTTTTAAAAAATTAGATATAAGATTTTCTTCCGATTTTGTCACGACTGTATACTTTTTAGAATCTAGTATGCGGTTACAAAATAAACCTTTTACTTCTAATTGCTTAAACCCACAGGAAAAGACACCCACGCAGCTCCTAGCCTTAGAAGCAGCAGGACTGCTCAGCCCTAAGGTCCCATCCTTCTGACCTTGGGAGTGGTGACACATGATTATCCTTTCCATGATTATCTTGTTATACAGGCAACAACAAATAAGCCTCTACGCTTCCACAAGTATTTGCCTTCTACGTCACAAGATAAACTCACGGGATACATTGAAACTAACGCTTTAAAATATTAGTGCTCTTACAAGGTTTACAGTGAGCTATGCATGCAATTAAAAAAAAAAAAACTGAGCTTTTTTAGATTTGCTCAGGAATCCTAGGCAGCGTTTAGGACAGCAGTGGAATTCAGGGACATAGGAGAAAGAGGAAGAGAGTACCTGTGTACCTCCGACAAAGAGGGGTCACTTTCATCAGACCTACAGTGAAAGAGTTAGAGTCGTGAGGAAAAAGAACAGATATCCAAACAGGCAAGACACTGACAACAGACTGAAACCAGCAGTGTGGAGAACGGAATTTTGTAAACACTCCCTTTCTGTTTGCATCGGAAATCGGCAAGTTTGAAGAATAGTTAAATGAGACACAAGGGGAGGGGGCTGGCAGCTTTTGGTTTTCCACCAAGTTTAGGGGACAGAAACTCTGTACCTATTACTAACCCATAGATTCCACCTCCGCTTAAACTCAGGAACCAGCGAGGAACAGTAACAACGTCACTGCAAGGCTGAATTTGATGACTACCTCAAAAAGAACGTTCTAGTAACTCTGCACGGAATTAGCTTGGTAATTGCTGTTTTAGCTAGGTTCTAGTGTGGAAGTTTGGCAAATTCATTCTATATTTGCAAGTTTAAAAACCCGTGGTTTTAACTTATTTCCAAAACCAGAGTTCTGACTAAGAGGTCCCTCCGTAATAACTGGTTAGGTAAGACACTTCCTGCACTCCACCCGGCGGACTGCAGTGCACTGGCTGTTAGGAACTTAAAACTGTGTAGTGACCTGGGGAGAATGGGGAAGGTAGCGGTGGCCTGAAACCCGTGGAGAGCCAAACTGTGAGGTCCGCATGGCATGGATGAAAAATGACAGTCTGCAAAACGGGGCTCAAAGAAAGGCAGACAAGAAGAAGGGAATTTTCAAAGCATGAGTTCAGTTGAATCAATATATTACTTATGGGGATAATAGCCATAAAATTAGTGCTGTCCATTAAATATATTTATAACGAAATAGTAGACCACGAGGAGATTATTAAGATTGTTAAGACTGACAGAAAAGAAAAGGCGAGACAGGTCTTAATCTGTACCCCAGATTGTTCTGAAAGCCACTATGTAGCCCAATCTGGCCTTGGATGTACAGTCTGCCCCCCAGTCCCCCATTTCAGCATCTTAAGTGCTGGGTTACACGTGTGAGCCACCATATCCTGCATGTGACAGAAGGTTTTAGAACTATTGTGAATGAAGAGTACCTGGAATTTACCAAGTCTTCAGATAGTAGTGAAAACGGACTTCTGCGATATGTTTACTAGTGCCCTACCCTCCTCCATGATGGGCCAGCTGACTGACAGCAAGGGCTGCTTTGTTCACTAGCACAATATTTGCCTTTCTGGGTCAATTTAAAGGGCATGCCCTCTGGTGAGTACATTTTTAAAAAAATTAAGAAGGAATATCTAAGTAACTGATTTGTGAATCGAGCGGATTAAAAAATGATTTCCAAATAATGCGTATAATTACATTTATAGAGCCATTTAGTCCGATCTAAGCAGTATTAGACAGAACTTTTTAAATGGCAGCCTATAAATTTCGGAGATGTGGCATGCGGGACGATAACAGCACAGGAAGCCAACCGCTTGTGGCTGGGAGGAGGGAGGATGTTAAGTGCATACACTCACAAAGGGGTTATTCGAATGGCAAGCAGACAAGCCAGGGCACACGACTACATCACGACAGTCACATGATCACTGACTTTTTAGAAGAAAGGTCCTGGCTCAGCACGGGGACACCTTTTTACTTCTACGTTAGTTTAAAAAAAAAAAACGATATTTTTCCACATCCTAGCCTCTCTCCACATCCTAGCCTTCCAGTCCCACATCCTCCAACCACGAGGGCCATGTTTGATTCGGATAACACAATCACTGGAGCTTACGGGAGATTTATCTAGGACCCCCAAATGTTAGGAGCATGCGGCCTTTGTAAGCTGTCTTGTCTACCAACGGTGACACCTTCGCCACATTTCCAATAGAGTCTGTCGGAGTTAGACACTTTTGGGGAGCTTAGGGAAGCTGGGAGTTCCAAATAAGTTTTTGGACAACATCGAATGTTCGAAGATTCTTTTTTTTGTTTGTTTGTTTGTTTTTTAATTCTAATTTCCTTGCACAGGACTAGGCGAGACGAGAACTGAAAGCACAGCCGTGCACTGAGGGGAGCAGCGTTCAGCAGGGAAATGATCTCTTAAGTCTGGCCACACGGCTCCTTTCCATAAAAAAAAAAAAAAAAGGTACAAAAATATGGTGGACTCCACCTCCCAAACAGCTCGGGCAAAAGGTCCGCACGGACTGTTCTAGGGGGTACGGAGTCCAGGGTGGGAGGCCAGGGCTCTCTTCCACGACATACTTATCCTGCTGAACTGGCGCACTTCCCTGAGAAACGGTAAGGCGATTAAACACATTCAGTTCGTTACGGGGCCGGCTTGGTGGGGAGGAAGGAGGTGAGAGGCTAGTCTCGGAAGCGCCAGAATCTGAGCTACAAGAAAAAAGAACATTGAACAGGTGGCTTTAGTTGGTTATGCTTTGTTAGGAACGTTCTAGAAACATGCTTTGTAAAAAAAATTCTTTTTATTGATAGAATTCCTTTTTCTGGGGGCGGGGGGTGGAGATTATGCTCTCCGAACAAATTGTAAGAAAACAATTTTGCCGCACTTGGTCACACTGGCCACAAGAAGTCAAGAAGCCGGCAGTGGAGAGAAGAGTCACCCTAGTGAGATCCAAAATCCTCATCTGCGAGGCAAGCCCAACTTCATTACAAATCTAAATAGAGTTGAGAGCAAGCTGCTTGCTGTGCAGGGGAAGAGGCTGGCCCAAAGCGCTCAAGACCAACTGGCCTAATCAGTTGACTTTTAAGTCATTCGTTTTCTCCAGTCTACCGTTTCTCAACAACTCCTGAGACCCTGGGCTCCAGGAAAGAGGCGACTCCCTTCTTTAAAGCTACAGAAAGCAAGGATGAATAGAAGGAAAGCTAGCGGGCCAGTCAAGTCAGCTCCACCGATGGTCAATGTAGAAAAGGAGTTAAGTTATTTCTAGGCACAGGAGAAGAGAGTGGGGGTATAAGATTTGTCCTCTGAGGGACAGAAAATATATGAACACGTCTTTAGGTTAACGAAGCAAAAGAATACAGTAAGTTTCCTGATATCTCAGTGCAGACGGGCACAGGTGCTTTCTGCCATGAACCCATCTCCCCCAAATAGCATTTGGGATAAATAAGGAGGTTGGGGTGTTTTACAGGATGATGTTAATTCACTCAACTTCTGTGAGTTGTGGTGGTGGTGTCGTTGATGAGCACCCCTGCAAAGGGTGCGGCAGTCTATACTCTGCACCGCTAACTAACCCCCAGGAAACAGGAAAGAGATGACTGAGGATGACGTCAACAGTCCGAATGTGAGAAGGAAGGAAATGTCCCCCACGCCGTGCCGTCTTAGCAATACAGAGTCTATGGTCACTTGAGGGAGGGAGAAGGGCAAGTCCGTTTCAGAGGACAGGTGAAATTAATTTTTGAAATTTCACGGAAGACAATTTGAAAGGGGGGCTCGATAGCTTTTAGTCAGAAAGCATAGTAGTGCGTTCAGGGATACAGGGAAATAACTGAGGAAAGTGTTAGTGGTGTGCACAGGGAGGAAAGCGTTCAAGTATATGAACGGTGGACGTGTGACCGTGAAGCCAGAAGACCGTTAGCCAAGCCAAGAGTTCTCTCTCGTGTATGCGAAGCCAGCATAAGCACACAGTCAGCAGCTGCCCTGCGGCCAGCCGGCCAGCGTCGGCTGCAGGGGACCTTTAAGCCACCGAGTAGATGAAAAGGACTGAGGACTTGGACTTACTGTTTCTGCTCCTTGGTCTTTGCTTTGTCTGCTTTCTCATATGCCTTTCTCCTTGTTACAGGGGAAGGCTCTGGTACTTTTTTTTCTGATACAGATGGCTGCCTGGAACTACAATAGGAAACAATTTTAATTATCTTTTTACTTACTTACTTGCCCGTTTTTATTTTAATTATTTTTAAGATGTCTACATTTAAAAACCTCGACAGTCAATCTGATCTAAAAGCTCTAAATTTATTTCTTGTTGGGGGGGGATCTCGAATAGGAAAATACATGACTTACTTTTCATTGTTAGGAGCTCAACGATCACAAATTTTTAAGTTAGCAGTTTTATTAATTATGTGCAAGTCTGTATCTTTAATGTGAACATTAATAATATTGCCAAATAAGCAGGATAGATAGTTTAAGGACCCAGGTTTTGTCAGAAATTGTTCGATCTGAAGGAAAATTACTTTAAAGTTTTACAAGAAGAAAACTACTAGAATCTGAGAAATAAAACAATAAGGAAACAAGAGAATCGCAATATAAGTAGCCACGCAAGACCAATAATGACAATTATTTTTACCGAACTGGATTCAGACATCCATTAGGAATTTCATATATTTTAGTAATGACCTATTCTTGTCGTTAACTTTAGATTGTAAAAGCTAGGTGTGGTGGCTCGAGCTTGTAACCCCAGCATTTAAGAGACTGGGACAACAGGTTGTTTGAGTAAAACCCTGAATTCCACATCCACGAGGCAAACCAAATTCAACGTTAGACAGCGTAGAGTTAAAAAGCCCGACCTCTCACTTCACAGGTAAAACGGCCAACTCCAGCTCCACAATCTTGAGAGCAATTTGCCTGCTTGGTTTACTTTTAAGTTACTGACTTTTCTCCCATCCCGTATTTTCTCAATCATTCTCAATCATTGAGATACTGGGTTCAATAGAAACAGGAATTATAGTTCTGGATCCTGGCCTGCACAGTGATTTTATTTTATCTTTTAAAGGCAGCCTGGGATAACAATGAACGAGACCCTGTGTCAAAAACCTTCAGGGATTAAGAGCAGAAGTGTGGAGCGGTTGCCGAACAGATAAAACTTAGGGACTCAGAGCTGCGTGGACACAATGATAAACAGTGCTCGTCTCAGCAAGCTGCACTTAGAAGGAAAAGACATGGGATGAGTTTCCACAACCGGCACTGATCATTAAATCTCACATGTCTGAAGAATCCCAGCAATTCTGCATTCTGTCCGTGGTAAGGAAATGAAGGTGGTGCCATGGGGACTGTAGGCGCTCCCGGGCCAAGCGCATGCACAGACTTAAACTTCTAAGAGCCTGGGTCTGACAGGGTGATACAGGCATGGGGTCTTAGCATGTAGGAGGCGGAGTCATTAGCCTTGGCCACACAGCTCCATGCCAGCTGAGGCACCAAGAGACCGCCTCAGACAAGGGAAGAAGAAAGTGTAGGGATTCCTAAGTCCAGCCCCCCCGAGCTCATGAAAATGTAGAGGAAAACTGTATGAAGAGACCAAGTCAAAAAAGGCATTTGTCTATAATCTGAATGAAGGAGACATTTATAAGTAGATATATTACCTGTATGGAGATTCCAGGCCACAGACTTAGTCCTGAAGTTCTTAAAGTGCCTGTCACAAGGCAGACTAAACGCTGAACACACGCAAGTCTCTAGCTGTCCCTCATCCGGTGTCACTACCTTGATTAAAACTGCTGTGCCCTGGTCCTGTCACAGCACGGAAGCCATGGCTACCCTGGTTAGCAGCCTCCAACATTAATCACATAAGCACATGCAGGAAAATCCTGTCGTTAAAGTTAATTTGGTAACTGAAGCTAGAAGATGCTGCTGCTGAGTGGAAGGTAATGGGAATGCCTTCACAACAGGAAGAATGTCACGGAGAACACACACGTAGCAAGTTCATTACTTTGCATTATCTGTGGAGCCGTACATCGCATGCTGCTTTCGGGGTAATATTTCTCACACATGTGCACTCGTATCAGAAACCATTTGCTACGTAAGAGTTAGTTTGCGAAAACATCACTAAGAATCTTTACAAGTGGGGAGCCGGAGAGATTGCTCGGTGGGTAAGAGCACTGGCTGCTCTTTCAAAGGTCCCAGGTTCAATCCCCGGCACCCACATGGTGGGTCACGGGCATCTGTAACTACGGTTCCAGGGTATCAGACATGTTCTTCTGACCTCCAGGACACACGCCCGTGCAAAACACTCATATACAAATAATAAAAATGAACATCTAAAAAGAACTGATGTATAAAAAGGGAAATAAAGTTCTAATTTTAATGAAACTACCAACACACACACACACACACACACACACACTCACACTCAGAACAGAAGTGAAGAGAATATGCTCATACATTCCGTGCTATACAACACTTGTTTTAATGAGAAGAGCTTTGCTGTTTTAGATATTTTTCAATAGGGATTTCCTTCTTTATTCACTCCATTCATCCCAGACATACAATCAGCTTCAAGGAAAAGTGTCAGGAAAGATGGTTGGGGTAATACATATCTTTAATCTCAGCCCTTGGGAGCCAGAGGCTAGCCTGGTCTACATAGCAAATTCCATGACATCCACAGCTACACAGTGAGACCATGTCTCAAAAAAAATTAAATTAAAATAAAATATGAAAACCTGAAATACGCAAAGGTTATAATTTGTTTGTTTGTTTGTTATTTTTTTTCCTTTTAAAGGGGTCAGCCACAATTTACAATCCTACCGGGTTATTACAACTAGAATGTAGAAAACTTGGGGCAAATCTCAAGGCTTTAAGGCTTTTGTTGACATGTAGTTTATTTCTATAACTTTAACCTAACGTGTTTCTAGATATACCGTGCCTATAATGATTACTCAGAGTTACCCTAAAACTTGGAGATTGAACAAAGCAAGTTAAAAAAAAGAAATTATTAAATTATTTTGACTATCTAAAACATTACAGGTTAGGCTGGAGAGAGTCCTGCCTAGGGAGAGTGCTGAGTGCACAAAAATGATAAACAACTTGGATGTCTCGGACCTACATAAAAAGCAGGTGAGTAGGGCAGCCCTCCCATAATCCCAGCCCAATGCAGGCAGGGAAAGGGAACTCCAGGGAGAAGCTTGCTGGCCTAGAGAGTGAACTCTGAGTACTGTGAAAGGTCCATGCCAATGGGCATAACATACAACTTCAACTTCAGCCCTCCTCTAGGCACAAGAGCACATAGACACACAGTCACACACACACACACCCGTGTACAAACAAAAATCAGTACCTAACGGGAATGACTTCAAAAACCAGAAGTCGATTATTCATTTTTTAAAACAGAAATAAGAAATTAGCAGCATGCATATTAATGAACACAAGAAAAATGCCATAGAAGAGGAGTTAGTGTAGCAAGGCCAGACTTACATGCTGCCTATCTTAGGAGGTAAGCCAGATGGGGGGAGAAGCTCTTTGTCCCTAGCAGAAGGGACACTTGTCTCTGTATTCATTCCAGTCTCTTGCCCTTCTGCAACAGGCGTCAGAGGGCCAGGCAAGGAGGCGTCTCCTGCACTAGTGTCTGAGGCTACTTCACTGCTATCTGCATACAGCAACTCCATCTGAGTGGTGGTTCTCCTTCGAGCCTAGTTAGAGAATGGAGAGAATGGAATCAGAAGCAAACTTGTGCCCAGAACTTGATTGAGGAACAGAAGTGGTTATTATTATTCATAGATAAAAACATTTAGCACATCTTTCCTTCCACGTGTGTCAAAGATAACACGAATGACAACGAATGACAGCAACAAGGCAGCATTTTAGCCAGTTAAGACCTTTCAAGGCCACAATAATGACCAGCATTTGGATTGCACATCTGTGCCGGGAACAGTTCTAATTCTTCATTATGTCAGGTGTGGAGAGGTAACTTGTTTACAAGTGAGGAAGCAAAAGTACAGGGACACTATACATCTGCCTGTGGTAACTCCAAAAGAAGTAGCAAAGTCAGTCAAAGGTCACTAACATCATTGTCACCAACAGTGACAGTGGTCATGAAACAGCCACAAGTGACCAGCTCCCTCAACAGGTAACTGCTTTTAAAGAGAAAGAGGGAGAGGGGAAGGAGAGGGGAAGGGGAGGGGAAAGGGGAAGGGGAGGAGGAGAGAGGGAGGAAGAGAGACAGAGACACAGAGAAATAGACACAGATAGAAAGGAGAGAGATGGAGTTAGAGACAGAGAGACAGAGAGAAACAGAGACACACAGAGAGAAACAGACACAGACAGACAGACAGATACACATACAGAGAGACTGAGGGAAAGAAACACACACAAAGACAGTTAGTCAGTCAGTCAGTCAGACAGACTGACGGACAGACAGACAAGACAAAGAAATGAAAAAAGGGAGTGGGAAGGAATTAAGCCAAAAGAAAACCCATTGCAGTAATCTTCAACTAAATTCTAACACTGCCCATCATTAAATGCTTTGTTAATATTAATTTCTATTTTCGGTGCACCTATTCCTCCTTATATGCTAAATAAGGCGTTTACTCTGCCCACTGAAGAGTTTGCTCTGCTGCATTCGACTTTTTACTCTTTGTCATTAACACAATACCACGGTCGCCCTTCTTACATCTTAAATGACCCTGTTATTCAAAGAATGAAAAGGAAAGGAGATCTCTGTCGCATCTTTACAGTTCGGAAGTAGCAAGCAGCAGAAGGGTTTGAGATTTGGGAATGAGAAAGCCCTGTGCACACCTTTTGCCCTTCCAGCCCGCCTCCTCATTACAAAGGCGCTAGGGCAGAGAGTACCTCTCCCTCACTATGTCCTAACCACAGTGGTGCAGACCGTTCCGCGGCCACCACTTCACAAGTCTCTCTGGCATCACTGTACAAGACTCCCCTCTCCGCTTACACTGGATCCAAACCACAATGGAATGTTTTGAGTTTGGGTAAATTGTTTGATCATCCACAACAAAATAAAAAAAAAAATCACAAGATATGTTTTCAGTAGCCTCACGAGTATTTTTTAAAAAATTTAAATTTACACTAAAAATCCATATTTAATTAAAATTTATCAAGGGTGGGGGGGATGGAGAATCTGAAAGCCTTGGGCCTGTATTCAAAGAAAAACAAAATGAGCAAAACTGCATGGTGAGATAGGGCAGGACCCCTGGCTCCCACTGACAGCCACTGCGGGAGAGCCTGATTATCCAGTTACATTCCCTGATTAGCTTTGGTGGTCCTTAAAACTACCCTGTCCATCTGCATGCCATTGCTTTTCAAGATGCGAGTCTATGCCCTTGTTCAAGGTGCTGCAAGGGCTCCTTGTTTCCCACTGCCTTAAAGCCGTGAGTTAATCCACTGAATGTCAAGCACAACGATACAGCCTCAGGGCTGTGCGATTCCTTCTCATTTAACAATGCGCACCGCCTAGTTTTAAATCCCTATAAACATGCATTACATGCATAAGACAAAAAAAATTAAATTTTTATTTTAAACAACCTCAGAACGCTTAAAAGGAAGAACCACTTAAGACCAGCGAACAAAAAGCTGGCGTGCTGGATTTTCACAATCACCCCGTCGACTTAAACGGTTGATACTGCACGCCCTTATGGAGTCTATTACCCAGCTAAGCAACGGCTTAAGAATCAGCTCCATAATACAGTGTATCAAGTATAAACAGTGTAAAAGCTTAGGTTTCTGCTGAGAAGTTTTTAAAAAAAAATTTTTTTTAATTATTATCTAATAGAGACTATAAAATAAATTTCTTATTTTTTAAGGATTTTAGTTTTTAATCTAATAATTATATTCACTAATTTACCTATTAAATTATTTAATTGCCTCGTTTTTACTTTCAAGTGAGAGAATTTGAGTAAAAGCATTCCCACGGCCACTCTACTAAGAGAGAGACCTGAAGCCTATGAGTTTAATAGTTAGGTGGAGGACAGTGGAAAAGTCTCTGCCCAATATTCGTGATTTTCCTTACCTTGTTCTTAGGTTTCACCTCGCCACAAAGCTTCATCAGATCCGAAGACAACGTGCTGCACAGAAATAAAAAATAAAGATCAATCGTGAGACTCAATGTAAACTTACTATACAGAATTGTACGTCCTTTGTATCTCTAACCACGAAAAAACTATACCCACGGAAAACACAGGAAGGTAACGGTTAAAATCCAGGTGGACTTATTAAAAAATAAATTCCGTTTTCTTCCTTAATTATTCCCATATTTAATTTTAAAATTTATGAGCGCTAGGCAACGGCTTTGCTTAGCGTTCAGTATCGCTGTTTCTAGTCACAAAATTCAAAATTATTCCTATGTTAGGATAATCGCTTAGTGCAGTAAGATTTAAGTTTTAACAGTCCTGTACGATGGGCAGGAGAGATGGCTCAGTGGTTAAGAACACTTACGGCTCTTATAGAGGATCTGAGTTCGGTTCCCAGCACCGCAGTCCCCTGCAGCTCCAGTTCTAAGGGATCCATCTGACCCCTTCTCTGACCTATGCAGGCTCCCACACTCATGTGCACATCTCCACAGACACACACACGTGCACACAGAATGAGAAGGGAAAACTAAATCTTAAGAGAAGACGTTCCAGAAGTAAGTCAAGCGTGGTGGCCCCCGAGTCTCTCACCTTCCCTCTGACCCCGGGCTGTGTAAAGGGCCGTCTTCCTCACTGCTGTCCTCTTCATCTTCTAGAACAAAGCGAAAAGTGACAGAGTTGCACAAGTTGGATGGGAACCCAGTCCCTAGGCTAAACGCATGCACATCAGCTTGGCCTCTCAACGGGGCACTTTGGATTGGGCTTCTGAGTCAATGCAGACAGACTGAGGAGAATCACTCCCGCCATTACTTGCATTGCTAGGAGGAGGAGACGGGTGTTCAGCAGAGAAGAACCGTGAGTTTGAATGGCGGGACGTGGAAAAGCAGTATCAGAGAATGGGAATTAGATTAGATATTTATGTGAGCATGTACCATTACTTTTTAGGTGTGTCCTATCCAAACAGACAAATCCACTGATTAGAAGAAGAAGAAGAAGAAGAAGAAGAAGAAGAAGAAGAAGAAGAAGAAGAAGAAGAAGAAGAAGAAGAAGAAGAAGAAGAAGAAAAGGAGGGGGGGGGGGGGGAGGGGGGGGGGGGGGGGGGGAGGGGGGGGGGGGGGGGGGGGGGAGGAGGAGGAGGAGGAGGAAGAGGGGGGAGGAAGAGGAAGAGGAGGAGGAGGAAGAAGAAGAGGAAGAGGAAGAGGAGGAGGAAGAGGAGGAAGAGGAAGAGGAGGAGGAAGAGGAGGGAAGAGGAGGAGGAAGGAGGAGGAGGAGGAGGAAGAAGAAGGAGAAGAAGAAGAAGAAGAAGAAGAAGAAGAAGAAGAAGAAGAAGAAGAAGAAGAAGAAGAAGAAGAAGAAGAAGGAAAGAAGAAGAAAGAAGAAGGAGGAGGAAGAGGAGGAGGAAGAGGAGGAGAAGAAGAGGAAGAGGAAGAAGAAGAAGAAGAAAAAGAGGAGGAGGAGGAAGAGGAAGAGGAAGAGAAGAAGAAGAAAGGAAGAAGAAGAAAGGAGGAAGAAGAAGAAAGAAGGAGGAGGAGGAGGAGGAGGAGGAGGAGGAAGAAGAAGAAGAAGAAGAAGAAGAAGAAGAAGAAGAAGAAGAAGAAGAAGAAGAAGAAGAAGAAGAAGAAGAAGAAAAGGAGAAAAAGAAGCAGCAGCAGCAGCAGCAGCAGCAGCAGCTCCTCACAACAAATGCTTCCTGAGCCCCCTTCGGTGCATGTGGCCAATCACTAACACTCTCTACATATAAACGTTCTTGAGAACTGTACCGGTTTCGCAAGCTTAGCAAAATATTTCTCCCCCTTTGAAGCCTCAAGTAGAAAGAGGATGCGTGAAGATTCGGACGTCACACGCCAGCATGCATCTCAGTCACAGGTACACAGAGGACACAGACAAGAATAGGTGTGCATGCAACAGTTCTGTAAACTACTGGGACCGAACAACTGCCACATCGTGGCAACTGCAGCAGGCCAGAAAAGTAACAAACAATATCCGCCCCCAATAAAACTGAAAATAAGAACAGGGAAACCAAACATAAAACTAAGAAATCAGTAACTAAGTAGGAAATCAGTCGCCAAAACAGCTACAAAAAATTAAACTCTCTGTCAGCAACCCTCTAACACGCATGCAGTTTTTTTTTTAACTGACATTTTTTTTCACAAGACTAAATGATATTGTGATATGGTTTAAATGTATATGTTCGTGATTCGCCCATTTATATAACGTTAGAACACTACGGACAGGAGTCAACTCACTTCCTCCTCTCTAATGTTTCCTTCCTTCGACCACTGAGTACATGAAGGGTTAATGATATTTGGAAACACTGTGTAAAAACCATGCTTAGGATTCACAGACAGGGGAAGGAAATGGTGGCCTTGCAGGCAATGGGCATCTCAAAGCCTTCGTTCAAAAGAGGCTGACGGACTTAGTCCTCAGAATACTGACTGGCTAAGATGAGTTAATAATATAAAAATAAGGTTGTGAAGAAATGACTAGCTATGGAGGTTTGAATGAAAAATGTTTCTCATGGGCTCAGGGATTTGAACCTTTGGTTCCCAGTAGGTAGAGAAAGACAGTGAGGTAGTGCAGCCTTGGAGGGGGGAGAGCCGTCCCTGGGGTGGGCTTTGAGAGTTTCCAGCCTTGTCCTGCCCCATCTCCAGTTAGCACTCTCTGCTTGCTGACTGCAGTTGAATGTGATCTATTATAATTTTTCTTACAGACACTGGTGAAAACAGAACTTGAAACATTGAGCAGAAATTCAAACAGTTTAAGAAAAATTCTTAACTCCTGACCATGAATATATATGTGCCTTCTAGAGATAACCTATACTTTATAGAAACAACTTGGCCAGAGCCAAGAGGACTCCACCCCACTCGGTCACCAGCTTAAGATAGATCCTCAAAGCCAACGCCGATATGAAGCATTTCATCTGAGTAGCACATAGGTCTTAATTCTAGCACAAGGCTGTCAGACATGATCTCACTTAGCAGCATTCAGATTAGAGCAGACACAGAACTCCGAGGTGTCCTGCTAGTCCAAACCAGGGAAGAGTTTTACAAAGAGTTTTACAACCTAACACCACTGGAAGTTAATCAAATGTTTGTGCTTTTCTTTTTTATTAGGTTTTTTAAAACACAAGTTATATCTTTCTATTAAAAAGTAGTACATAAGATAGAACTAATACTTCAACCCTGTGACTGCTTCCTTTCAGAAAGACCTTCTTTGCAAACCTATGTACATTCTGATTAACATCTAATACCTTAACCCTCAAGCTATCCTTGTCAACAGCAAAGTAAGAAAGGCTGTCCCCTAGGTCTAGATGCAAACACATAACTAATGGTCTGGTTTTTCCAGTTGAATATCCATTAGTTTAGTCCTTCCACGTTTTACCCCCAGTTCCTCTTACTTGAAGCTGTAAACTCTACAGAAATTTTCTGCCACGAGCGACAGTTTCTATCAAATAGACAACATTTGCACTCTCGGCTTCTATAAGCAGAACAACTTCAATAAGCCATCTGATATTTCCTTGCACAAAACGTCGTTGAGCATCTCCTCCTCTGCGCCACGGAATGCATGTTAAGCTGCGGCACTAAAAAGACCAGAGAGAGGGGGAGCGAGGGCGACGAAGAAGTAGGAAGGGAGAAACAAAGTGGGAGGGGGAGGGGAGGAGGACTGGAAGAAAAGGCAGGGATGGGGGGAAAAAGGCAGAACAAGGAGGAAACGGAAGAGGAGGAATTGGGAAAAGGAGATAGCAAAGGAAGAGTCAGGGATGGGAGGGGACTGAAGGGAAGAGGAAGCAAGTCTGCTTGACGACGTGCAGGATGGCAAAAAGGTACTCAGTGGAACATGGTGCCTTTTCATCAGTCCGAATTGTTCTTGATTAGTCTTTTATCCATCCTCGTCATAGCTTAAAAAGTACCTTCAGATGATGTGTGCGTGTGTGTGTCTCTCTGTGTGTGTATGTATATATATACATATATATATATGTATACATACATATATATGCATATATACATATATAATATACACCATGATCAAACTCATGGAATTATTATTCATCCTTGTCATACCTTGACAAGTACCTTCAAATGACACACACACATATAAATATATAAATATATAATATGGTTGACCTCATGGAATTATTATTATTTATCCTTCTCATAGATTGATAAGTACCTTCAAATGAGTTATTTATGTATAATATATATGTATATATAATATACATATATACATACATGTATATATGTATATATACACATATGTGTGTATATTATATATATATATATACACACCATGGTCGACCTCACAGAATTATTTTTTCCACAGTAACGGTATAAAAATCTTATAGGGCCTGTATTCTACTTGTGTAAGAGCTTATCATTTTCAAAAGTAAAAATTTGTGGACTGTGTTTTGTCTACGAACACAGAAAGGTAACTGCTCTTAATCTTTGGGTTATTTTCCTTTCCTTTACCAAGAAGTACTTGGAAAACTTTGAAGAGTTGTATAATCAAAGAAAAGAAAGGTCAAAAAGACATGAAAGACCATATTCGTAAACAACATTAATTAAATAAAACTGTTCCAAATTTCGCATTCTATCATACCACTAGCTATGAAATTCCTCCACTCTCCTGAGTCTACACAGATCACCGCTAAGAGCAGGTAAAGATATGACCAGTGAGAATAGGTCACGTGGAAGTCACCAGCAAGAAAAAAACCGAAACCTCTGTGTGCGATGGTCTCTACAACCCCTTTTAGGCTGAAAATATGGTGCTTATGATTAAAACACAGTATCAATATGTTCAAATAGTCGTCATGCTATATTCAATTTGTAAGATATATATACTTATACTCCTAATTTTATTTTTAGACAGACTAGATGAGAATATGTAGAGAAAAGAAAGTTATTCATGAGGTTAAAACAATGGATGAAAGTTAATAGATATATTTAAAAATTTAAGAGGAACATATATTCCATGTTTTGCTGTAAGGAAAATAAAAGAACTTAGAAATTCCACATCTAAGATGCTCTGAGGACTATTAGATCAAGCACAACTCTCCTACCATCTAAGGATTTCAAAAATAGAGAAGGCTTAAGGAAAAAAAAAAGAGACTTAGTGGTTTTTTTTTTTTTTTATTATGAATACAGTATCATGCAAAAAACGGTGGCTACCAATACAACATTTTCAAATATGTACCACAATTAGTGCACAGGACAATTAGTGACTCATGCAACTGTTGGGTACACAGAAAGCTAAATGTACTCACCTAGTGGGGCGCTATCTAGATCTGGATAAACAACAGCGGAAGGAAACAAAAAGGCAATACTCCAATCAAAACGAGTCCAACGTTAAAGCTCTCACATAGCACAAGATTACGTACCACACAGAATGGATGCTATAACACAGTACGGTTAGGTATGCAGCGTAAAGGGAACAAAACTTGGTTAATCGTTTAAGGAACCTTAATAACTAATTCAGAAACTTTCTTAGTCTCCTGTATCCAACGGTTTAATAAGGTTAAATAACCTCGAGTTGGTAATCGCTTCTTGGAACGGCAGTGAGTACTTTCCCCCATATTTAATACACATGCCGATTAAGAGAGGGTATTTATTAAAAGCGTAGGTCAGTATAGCATCTATTCTAACCAGCCGTAGAGGAAGGAGATATAGATACAATAATGTCCAGACGGCAAAGCTACCATGCAACTCATCTAAGGGAGTTTAATCCAAATTACCTTGCAGCGCGTTGCCTAGCAACGCATCGAGCTCCGGGTTTAGCTCCGCCTTCTCTTTCAGCATATGGAACAGGAGTTGGTTCTGAGTTGCGCTCGTGATTTCTGTTTGCTTGAGTCGACCTTCCAGGACTTTAATCTGAGCCTCTTTCTGGGCAGCCTGAAGACCCTGAAACAATAGCCCCAAGAGCCAAATGTCTCCCACTTGGGAAAACAAAACTCAGTACGTGAAGACGTTGAAGCCGCGGACCCTGGCATCAGACCGACCTTACTACCAGCCAGCTCCTCTAATTACTTCATGCAGAGTCCTTAGAGAAGTTTCCCTGTGCACAAGATGCCAGCCTCCAGACTCTCAGCTCCTATAGGTGAAGTGCTATGGATTAACACCTACTTTGCTGGCACAAAGTGACTGTGAGAACACAGCCTAAGGGTCTAACAGAGGTCCAAGGCGGGGAGCAAGGGACTGGGCTGTCACCACCTTCACCAACCGGGAGTAAGTGCCCTACTGGTGGCAAATCAGTATTGCATTCAGAAGAGTAGGGTGCTACACTGTTTTCCTCTGAGTTTCTTTTGACCTGTACAAAACTAGTAGCAAGCCAATTGTGATACAAAATCTATTTTCTTGAGAACCTTTTGTTAAGACAAAATGGGCTCTCTTTCTTCTTTGTTCACTTGCTCTAATAAACAAGTGTAACAGAGCCATATTTATTACATTTTATCTAAGCTCTAAAACCAATTTTTTTGCCGTTAAGAATTTTATTCCTTCTGCCAAGAGGAGGGTCACCGGAGAGAGCCATGAAATACCAAATCAGTCGATTTACGCTTTCAGGAATAGAAGAGTTAAATCTCACCTTATTGATGCCCATTGACAGGAAGTGATCTAGCAGATACCGAGCTTCTGTCAGCGTGCAGGCATTGATGACAGCGGTGACATCCAATGTCTCCCCTTCTTCCTACATCAAACCGGTGTGTAACAATCATTACTTTAATCTGGATATATTTAAACAGAAGGCAGCAGGCCTGTATTTACTTGACAGTACTGGATAAGTCAATGAAACGGCTCAGAAAAAAAATATAGCATGATCCCTACACTAAGAAACATGTGTTCCAGTCAAAAGTAGACATGGCTTGGCAGTTAAAGGTTCAAGGCAAGACATAATAAATGATACACGCGATATAATAAAGACTGTCCCAAGGTGAGTAGGGAAATCAGACTGAACCATACCTACTACATGCACACAACCTAAGAATCAGATTGAACCAATGAGTAGAAAATACCTTCATATAAAAATTCAAGGGGGGGTCGGCAGCTAAGAGCACTGGCTGCTCTTGTCCTGAGTTCAATTCCCAGCAACTACACGGTGGTTCATGAGCATCTCTAAGAGCGTCTGAGGCCCTCTTCTGACATGTGGCTGTGCACGCCGCAGAGCACTCATACGTTAAATAAATAATTTTTAAAAATGAAATAAGTAGGGGTTGGGGATTTAGCTCAGTGGTAGAGCGCTTGCCTAGCAAACGCAAGGCCCTGGGTTCGGTCCCCAGCTCCGAAAAAAAGAAAAAGAAAAAAAAAAATGAAATAAGTAAAACTTCCAAGTACTTTTAAAGATCTACAACACGAAAGTTCTCTTCCTTAATCTCTTAAATATCTTTAGAACCCTGAGCATCCTGCCAACTCGTACTTCTGGAATCTGGCAGGTAGGGGCAGGAGGATCAGAGATTGAAGGTCATTGTCATCTACATAGAGCCTGAGGACAGCCAGGGCGAGGGGCCTTGTCTCGAGAACAAACAAAGCCAAGACAGACCTTCGCTTCCTCCATCTGCATGATGTTGGCCTGACAGTCAGCAATACTGTCGTTGATGTAATCTATGTTCGCGGTCAGGGACTCCATCTCCTCGCTGATGTTAACCAGGTTTTTATCTCCCTCTCCACTCTCCTTCGATATCTTCTCTCTCCTTTTTGAAAGTTTCTCTCGCCTTTTTGTGAGCTCTTCCCGTTGCTATAGAAAAAACAAACAAATAAAAACAAACTGATTCAAGAAATGACCTTTCGTCTACTCAGACACGGTACAGCCAAGACAGAACGACGATGGAGACAGCATTCAATGCTTCCAAGGAGTCAGTGTGGGGGAGTAGATGAGAGGCCAGATCCCTTGGGTTCAGCCTCTATCTTAGAGAACCTGACCTGAGGGTGAACTCAAGTTAACTAACAGGCTGGTACCCAGCACCAGTTTCTAGGCTACCCCCACCCTTAACAAAGCCTACATTTAGCACCGGTTTCCAGGTTATTCCCCAACAAATCTGAACCTCCAAGTTACAAGGCCGCCCCGGACACGTCACTGCCTAACAACCACCCATCAGGAAAACAGAAATTAAGTTTATGGTTTGGCTCCCAGCACCAGCCAATTATGTTAAAGGCCATAATGCACCCCACCCCCCAAATCTGATGTATACCAGGCTAGATACCCTCTTCTTGCCTCTATAAATGCTTGCCTATAACTGGCCTCAGGGCCCCCTCTCATTCTCCTGCATCAGAGACAGTGGCGTGGCCCGAGCTCGAGCGTAAATAAAGAGACCCTAAAATGATCACACTGGATTCGGCTCCTTGGTGGACCTTTGGGGTTCACTCACTACTAACGTTTCCCTGGCACAACGTAAGACAGCCTGTCAGCTAAGGAGGCGTGTTGCCTCCGTTGCCCATACCCTGAGGAGTCTGTTCATGTCTGCCTCCATGTTGGAAATGGTCATCTTCTGCATGATGATCTCGGTCACCCGGCGCTCCAGCAACTGCCACTTCATGCGGGCCGTCTTGGAAGTGAACACCCGGCCAGTGAATCCTTTCCTCTGATACCTTTTCCTGTAGTCATTTACAGAGACAAACATAACTACCCATGCCTTTATTTGGCTGCGCACACCCAATGATGACGCCTGTTCCATTTATACAGCATTCATTTATGAACGCCCACAAGGATTGTAAAGGGGGGAGGGGAGGGGATAAGAATCAGTAGGACCTGGTGCCATTCGTTGTAGGGGTTGGTAACGCCTGGACTCTTGCCACCGGAATCCTCATTTTCTGCTGGGTGCCTGGCCGTGAGGCATCTGCTTCCCCTGAAGTCACGCTGGAGCCTGCGTCTGGGGCAGGGCTCTCGGATGAGCTCAGCTTCCGAGTAACTTTTCCCGCTACTTTATCAGACATGGGCCTCACTTGTCTACGGAGAGCTGTAACCTGCAACGGCATCAGGGTTGATCTAGTCTCTGTCTGTAGAAGGGACGTTATGGGTGTCGGGTAGAAGGGTGGACGATTTGCCAGTCACATGCAAAGGCCCAGGGTTAATCCCTAGCACCACAAGGTAAGGAATGAAAAGAAGGAATACATCATTTATCCCAAAGCAAAAACGGTAAACCTGTTCACGGTACCTCTTCAGTTTTGCGCCGCAGAACCACTTCTTGATTTCTTTTCTGGGCTTCTAGAAGTCTAAGTTGATGCTATAAATTAAGATGCGATATGTTGAAACAGCCCCGCTGAACCACAGTAGGTCCTACTCTGACGCTAAAACACTTCCTCTTACTGCCAAAAAAATACGGGTTCTTAGCATAAGCTGGGTTAGCAATCTTGTATCCATCATTCGATATTGCTACTTTAATAGGACAAGCAGAGACGTGGAAACAGCCATCTCTAGGCTGATGGGATGACAACATGCGAACGGAACGACCTGAGTTCAGTCCTCCAAACTACGAGGTGTCAGGAGAGAGATGGCTCTTGAATGTTGTCCTCTGACAGCCACACTTGCGCCATGGCTTATGAGTGCCCAAAGGTTAGGAATATCAAGTGAAAAAAAAAAAAACAAACCCATGACATATTTTACAGACGTTTTCCATTGGATCATTCTGAGACACAAACGGGAAGAGATATGGCTATTTTCAAGAGCTTTTTTTGATACACACAATAATTAAAGTTGCTTCAAACCCAGGGAAAAAACATAGGCTGTCCAATGAGTACTTGATAGAAACTTGGGTGTGATGGTTAAGTCTTCTCAACGTGACACAAGTTTGAGTCACCGGGGGAGTGGGAGCCTTAACTGAGAGGTTGTTCCCGTAAGTCTGTCCTGTGGGGCACGTCTGTTTTGTTTTATTTTTAATTGACATGGGAGACCCTAGTCTGCTGCAGGCAATGTCACCCCTGTGCAAGAGGTTCTGAATTGTATAAGAAAGCAGGCTGAGCAAACCATGGAAAGCTAGCCAGTAAGCAGTGTTTCTCCATGGTGTCTGCTTCAGTTCCCACCTTCTATTACCAAGCAATCGTTTTTTTTTTTTTCTACTTACAAATGAGATTAAAGTGCCAGCAAAATCCCTCAGTGGGCAAAGGCGCTTGCAGCCAAACTCGACGACCTGAGTTCTATCCCCAGGACATACACGGTAGAGGACGAGAACTATCTCCACAAGGCTGCCCTTTGACCTCCATTTGAGTACCATGTCACTTGTACACCTACCTGCCTCCCTCTCCCTCTCCCTCTCCCTCTCCCTCTCGTCCCCCTCCCCTCCTCTCTGCAACCAAATGCAATAAAAAAGTAAAGATTTTTAACTACTTTTTTGTGATTTAAACTACTTTTCAAAATCTGAATTTATGAAAGTAGAATTCTGAAGGTGAAGACAAAAGTGTTTTCAGTTCTCAGAAAAAAGTATCCTCTACAGAGGACTGGTTTATCATGGGCAGGGGACACATCGTTGTGTCCATCCCTCGCCATGAGTCCGCCCTAAACTTTTATGCTGAATTATAATCCACACAGCATAATAAAAGTCATTTTCTATAACCAGCCCTCAACCCATCCTTAAGTATAGTTTAGAAAACTTTCCACTACTTATATAACGCTCCCGTACAAAGCGGGGTGCTCTCATCCAACAGAGGGATTCCCTTGTACAAAGCAGGGCGCTCTCATCCAACAGAGGGATTCCCTCATACAAAGCGTGGCGCTCACATCCGACAGAGGGCCTCACTCACATCTCGTTTGCGCTGATCCTTTTTGAGCTGAGCGATTTCCCGGTTCCTCCTGGATTCTGTCAGCCTGGCCTTCTCTTGCTCTTCCTTCATCTGCTTCATTAGGCGAACCTGAAGGTATGGATGGATAGTACTGAACACCGCTCCAGCACCAGATACATCTGGTAGATCTCACAGACGGGAGTTCTCTCGTTCCAAACACTTAATACGGAAGCACAAGGCGTCCACTCCGCCTTTCAGCGGAGGACTGTTTCGGATAGCCTTACCTCCAACATACTTTTGCTAAATTAAGTAGTGCCCTACAATGCAGATTTGGTGCTCACCATCAGTAGCCGGGTGAGCCTGAACAGGTTATATAACCTCTGTAGACACTGACTTTCTGTGTTCTGTGAAGACTCAACGGGTTGCTACCCGAAAGTGCTTATACCAGGTCCAGGTACAGGGAACAAACCTAATGAATATGGCTACCGCTATCACGGCAACTGCACAGCACAATTTGCTCACGTCTTACAGCAGGTCCATGTGGTTATGTTAAGGACACTACTTGACGTTGGTGCAAGATTTAGAACGATCAATCCCTGCACAGAACCTGAGGCATCCACACAGAGCTCCTCCATGCGTGGGAGGGACACACCAAACTATAGCTACCAGCTCTTGGTGAAGGAGAGTGAGGTCAGAGACACAGACCAGGGTGCATCCGCTCCCATCTTGAACTGGCCGTAAATATCGAGGGCTACTTTTGTATTGGTTCAGGAAACAACCACAATAACAGTTCTGTCCCAGGCTACCCAACCCCGGGGCCATCCGAGCGGAACAGGAGCAGCCTCGGTACCTTAGTTTTCTTCATTTCTGTGACGTCTTGCTGCAGTTTCTTGAGCTGCTTTTCGTACTGAGACTGGTTTTTGAGCAGCCTGGCGTGCTCCTTCTGGGCCGTCTGCAGTCGCTGAAGCTCTTTGTTCATAGCGTGCAGCTTCTTCTCGTATTCGCACTTTACCTTTTTGGCTTTTTCCTCAGAGTAGGACTCCACCGAGCCTGGGGGGGAAGGGAGGAAATGCACAGCTTTTGAGACACAGACTTTATTTACAGACTCGGAACTCCTGATACCCGGGACACGACGGTGCCTGAGCCCTTCTACCTCAGGAGTCCTCGCTCTACTCAAATCGTTTATCGACGGCTAGGCTTGCTTTCTGGCTCGGGCGCCCTGAGTAAGGAAGGAATGAGCCTCTGTGGAAGACCCACCTAGGTTCTGGAGAACCTGGTCCCTCTCCAGCTGCGTGTCCCGGATCTTATGCTGAAGCATCATCAGCTTCTCCTCATACTGCTTCTTCAGTGTCTGCAGGCGCTTCTGGCTGTTCTCTAGTTCGTCGATCAGCTTCTGCTTGATCGCAATTTCGCACGTGATGTTTGCTAGGTCGGCCTGATAGTTAGCTAGTCACAGAAGATAAAAACAAAAAGACCGGAAGTGGGCTGAAGGATCGTCATCGTCGTCGCACAAAACAAGAATGTAAAGACATTATCTACGTTCAAGTAGTCACTCAGCAACCTTGTGGGAAAATTTCTGGACATACCGTAGTCTAAAAAGACAGACTGTTCACACTGGCTGACAGCAGGTACTGCCTACACTAAAATAAATGTGAAAGTCATAGTGACCAAATCTAGCACAGAAAGGAACATCTGTCCTGCCTAGGGCATGCCTGAGTCTAGTGTGGTCTTACAGGTCATGAAAAGTGCTTTCATTGGCAATAAAATAAAAAACGTTGAGTTTTCTATCAAAACCTAAACAGCTTCCCAGTCTGATTTTTCTCCCTTCGTGCTAAGGGGCAGGTACCTTTTTCATCTGATTCGGAATCTGATTCATCAGAGCTTTCTTCTCCTTCGATGTCATCTTCTTCCTCATCTTCCTCTTCCTCGTCTTCCTCATCCTCATGGTCACTCGCTTCTTGATTCTCATCCTAAAATGGGAAGCATTAACAGTACAATACTGGCAAGCAAATCTCAGTCAGAGAGATCCTGGAGTATACATCACAGAAGCACAGGGCTGTGTGTGTGTGTGTGTGCGCGCGCGTGCGCGCGCGTGCGTGCATGTTCATGTGTGTGTCTGCGTGTGCATGCTCATGTGTGAGTGTGTGAGTATGTGTGTATGTTCATGTGTGTGTGTGGTATGTCTGTGTGTGTATGCTCATGTGTGTGTACATACATGCTCATGTGTATGTTCATGTGTGTATGTGTGTGAATGTTCAGGTGTGTGTGTGTGTGTTCGTGTGTGTGCAGGCTCATGTGTGTATGTGCATGTTTGTGTGTGTGCAGGCTCATGTGTGTGTGTGCATGTTTGTGTGTGCATGTTTGTGTGTGCATGTTTGTGTGTGTATATGTGTTTGTGTGTGTGTGCATGTTTGTGTGTGTGTGTGTATACATGCTCATGTGTGTGTGTGTGTGTGTGTCTGTCTGTCTGTCTGTCTGTGGATGCTCATGTGTGTGTGTGTGGGGGGGTGTTCACTAATGCTTATACACACAGACGCCAGAGCAGGATGTCCAGTGTCTTCCTCTAACATTTTCCACAATACTCTCTTCAGCAGGGACTGTCACTGAACCTGAACTTGCTCTTTTGGTCAGGCTGGCTGATCAGCGAACTCCCAGAAACTTAGTGCCCTGACACGCCAGCCCGGGTGTCAGGCCCTGCACAGTTTTCATACGGATACCAGGGGATCTCAGAAAGCCCACACGCCTGTACCTGTCAAGTGCGTTTACTCACCAAGCCACCTCCACAGACACTGAATTTTGCTTCTCTTTAGTTTAGAAAAATCACTCACAGAGTCTCAGGTTCTTATGCAATAACTTTGCCTTTTTAAAACAAATTCCTTATCTCTCTCGGTACCCCTATCTGCACACGCACACCACACAGTTTTCACAAATCACGACGCTGAGATTTGTCAGTACCTAGACGTTCACAACTGAGGAGGAAAGTCCTCGAGCGAGGAAGCCGTGGCTAGGGTAACACCGCCCCTCCGTTCGCACAGGTAAGTCAGTGACCGCGGTTTGTGCTTACGGTGCCGTACTCACCACGTCCAGCTCATTGCTTTCTTTCTCTGAGATGCCCTTTTCTTCTTTCTTCTCCTGGTCAGGGTCTGCATTATTCTCTTTCCCAGTGACACTTTAGAAAACAGAAAGAGAAAGGAATATGAGTTAAGGACAAAGGGAAAGTCTTTATTTTTTTTCTCCCCTCAGATTTAGTTTTTAAAATAACAATTTGTAAAAAAATAAATAAATAAAATAAAATAAGGAAAGAAAAGCTAAGCCAGGCTGCCCTGTCTGACAATTAAAGAAAAGCAGATATGACCACTTGACCAACCAAGTAAAATTTCCCCATAACTGAAGAAAGTTTAGCTTCTAGAAATGCTGACAACAGGTCACAGAGTGAAGTACTGGATCTAAAGAGACAGCAAGCTTACATCGCAGGAGCGGCCAATTTACTACAATGCACTACAGTGTAAACGAAAAAGAATCCAAAACAGAAAGTTTGGGTTCCCTATCTAAACTCATGAAAACTTGTCTCATCTGAACACAAGGCTATACAATTGTTCTTGTCAGTATCCTGATCATTTTAAAGGTTCAAAAGCCACTATGCTCACAGTGAGTCTGCCTCCACGGGCTGTACCCATCATTTCTGCTTTCGGTTTTGTGGTCCCTGCCCCCCTCCTCCTTAGGACATTTGCACAGCACAGGGTGATTTCCCATCATAGCCTCACAGTGGGTCTTTGGTTCCAAAAACTGAAGTTCGGGCTGCCCTCCAACTGAACAAGAAATTCTAGGGTCTAGCACAAGCTTTCACCATAAAAACCTGACGACTTCTCCTCCAGCTACCTGATCCCTACAGACATAACCACACGGTGGTGTGAGACCACAGTCAGAACTAAACTTGCTCAGCCCTGGGAGTCTTAAGTGAAGGTGGCCGAGTACAGTGAGTGAATTTTAACCCAGATCACTCTGCTCTTTCTTGGGTTTACCCTGCATGACAAACTGTGCACAGAAGTTACACTTCAGCTCACTGGACTCCGACATCTAAGCAAGTTAGTCTTAATATAACAAATCTTAAACAGCCGGTACGGTTTGAGTTATGGTGGAATTTAAAAATCTTTAGGATTAAAAAAGAACATTCTAATAAAGCAATATTTCCAAACAAAACCCCTCTAGAGAGAGCTTTGCGATCATCACCCTTTTCCGTTAAATAGTCTGCTTCATTAAAGAACTTCCTGGTGGATACTGGGGCCTGTTTCTAGGTTATAGGTAAATAATTTGACCTCCTTTGGGCCCTGTTATTATTAAACTCTAACATTTAACTCCAGGTCCATATTCTTACGTATATTTTTATACTCAAAACAATAAGAATATAAGTGATTTTTTTCCCTCATAGGTACTTTCCAGTTTTGTTTATTTGTGTGACTATTTATTGGATCTGTCATTCTCACTGAACTAAATGTCTCTTGAGAATAAGAGTCACATGTATTTGGCTTATCATTCAATTAACTACCCAGGGCCTACACATCATAAGCTACACGACTGCTTACTAAGTAAGTCAATCCCTCTGAGTTACACGAATGCTTGTGTCTCAGTAGTCCTGCATGTCTCGCATACCTTAACTTAGAGTGGGGAAGTCCGATTTGGAATATAAAGATACACAGAACACAGTGTCGGCCTTTGCAGGGAGAAGTAAAAGCCAATAAGAAAGGCAGTAGAGTCAAATAAACTGCAGTAATGCCATTAGGTCACTGTACTAGAGGAAAATAAACGGGGGGAAAGCTAGGAACCCTTCTGAGTGCACGGTTATGGCAAACCCGATCACATTAAAAGGCCAGTAATGCACGTTCGAATACAACTGTGCCAGAGGCTGAGCCAAGATTTAAGACTCTAGGAGGAATGTGGGAGAGAGGAAGCACGTTTCTCATTAGGTCTCCTCCTCCTCCTTACTTATGACCGGTGTGGTATTCAACCTCCACCATAGCTGACTCTCAGATAATTGTATCTTCTAAAATCCCTTTTCTTGGAATTACGACCACCCTACTTTATTTGGCTATCTGACTAACATACTCTCCTGCTCCCTCAATATCCAGTCTCGTGAACGTTTATCACTGACTTATATCTCCAATCATAAATCCTCTTTGTACTCTAACACAGAAAAAGAAAATCAACATCGTAGCTGTGTCGTCACATGCTTCCGAGAATCACCTTCAAAGTTAAGTTGCCACTTTAAAGTTAAAGGTGATATTAATATTGTATCTCAGGCATTCGATTTTTTTCTTTGCTAAATGCAAACAAATTGATATTCCAAATAGCTATCTAAAGAATAATGGACTGTAATTAAAGTTATACTTTTTTTTTTAATAAAATCAGGATCTTGGGTACTAGAAGGAACATAAAAAATTGATATGTTCATCTGGCGAATAAAAGAGAAATTGTGGCCCTGAGACGTCTTCCACAGAAGGGACTAAGAGCAGAAGGGCTGGCTCTTGGAGTGAAACACGGCCCCAGGAACTCAGTACAGACAGTCAGGCTCCATCTCTGTCCAACTGCGTCAGATCTTCATGTCAGGGAAACGGATACTGATGACTGAGACACGGTCCTAGAACACTAAACTGCCCTGCTTCTGCTGTCCCGTGTGATCCCGTGAAAGTCGGAAGCAGCCCGGACTTATATCTCCATATATATCTCAAGGGCTGAATAATTTAACGTGGCAACATGTCCCCACCCATAAATTTAAAGGTTCGTCGTATTCTGCCCTTTCTAAATAGAAGAAATGTTGCATTTATAATTTTTTGATTTTTCTGATAAGTATATGTTGTCCTAAATTAATGACGCTTAGTTGAGCTCTGGCGTGAGCTACAAGTGACTGTAATTACATGCTGGTTACAGAAATTCTTTTTAAGTTATAAGCTCACAGAATACATGCTCAGAATCTACACTCAATATGGCAGATGGAGTAAAACTAAGGGGAAATGGATCATAAACTAATTTGTGATTGAATATACTTAAAGTAAATCAGTCGTTTAACCACAAGGAGCAAGTTCTCAAGCTTCAACTTTCAGTAAGAGATGATCTGAAACACAGAGCTTCTGGGCTGACTGCGTTTGTTTTAAAACTACTTAACCAGTTGGGTTATATGATTTGGCGACTTGTTTAGAACGCTCTATAGATAAAGGTTCTTGCACCACACCAACGTCTACTTCTCTAAATAGTTAGTCATTCTCAGGGGTGGGTCCATGTTACGGATATCAGCAACTCGCTCCTAGGTTTTAAATGGAAAAGGGGAAACTGCCCACATTTTAATGTCCACTTAGAATACGTTTGAAAAGTTAAAAACATTGTTTTGTTTTCTAGTTTGAAGTTCAGAGTTCCTTATCCATCTGGCTTTAAGAGGGCCACAGTTCCTTCTGCCCTTTTTACCATTTCGATGTTTCCTACAACTTGCAGCAGTAAGGAAGGGATGAGTCTACCCACGCACTGGCATTTGTTACAACCAAAAGACAAGCGCTGCTCAGCGGATGATTCCCACTCTGCTCACACGCTCCCCCTAAATACGGAAATACAGAAATGCCGGCTGTGGTTTGAAGGTTCATTTACTTTGACTAAAAAGGGTTAAGCAATAATCATTCTTCTCGCAGTTTATTTGAACGTTAGCGAAATTGCTTGCGCTTTAATTCAGGTGCCTACAGGGTTAAACTTACACACTTTGACTTTTCTGCTATTTCTATGGAAGTCGCTACTTTAAGGAGAAGACAGCTACTCTAGTCTCAAGCAATCTACAACGCTATATAGCACATTTTCTTGCAAATGGAAATTAAATATTTAAATGACATTTTAATTTAAAAAACAAACAAAAACCAAAAAAAAAAAACCTGGGAAATATTCCAACCTTCTTTCTTCTCGACTGCTTTCCTCAAGTTTCTGTAGCCTTCAAAATCACGAGGCACAGTATGGGAAGGCCAAGCCAATGAAGGGCAAACCAGACAGTAAAAGCAAAAGTGGTAAGAAGAGAAATGGTTCATGAGCTCAAAGACGTTAAAATAAATCTTAGAGATATCATTAAAGGACAAATACACAGTAAAAAGGCAATACATTCTCTAGGAATACAAAGCAGAAAATTCATAGTATTTCATCTAAGACAACAACCACAGATAACCCGTGGAAGTTCTTTAATAGCAAAATGCGGCCTCCATTATAGGAGTCAACAAATCTTGTTGGGATGCTATTGCTATATTTAGCCAGAAATGTATCAATTTTAATATTTCCCCCAATGGTAAAGCCCACTTTCAATAACATCCTCTTCCATTTAAATCCTTCAGAAGACTTTTAATGTATCATGAAAAGACCTTTATTAAGTAATGCCTTTATACCATAATGATCATACCAATACAACATACAAGTTACTACTTTAAGAACCTCATTCGTTCTACCATACATAAAATCATTGCTAAATCTAAACTTAGAAACTCATATGAAAATTATATGAGATGGCATTACAGACGAATGAATGTGAGCGTTATACGATCGATGAGAGAAAGAACAAAAAACAATCTTGTTAAAGATAAAAATCTCACAAGGTTGGGAGTAGGATTTCACTACTCAGGCAAAGGAGGGGGGAGATAAAATGGGGGCTTTAGTACTTTCCATTAGTAAGGTTGTTCTTTAACCAGAATAGTAAAAACAAAACAGAACAAAAAGAACAGATATATAGGTTTCAAACTCTAACGTAAATGATATCCAATATCCAAAGCTAGGAATCTTTACTCAATGGAATGTACTATATGTGAATATTTGTCACGCAGACAACAGAGATGTGCTAGGCTCTGATTAGGCACATTGCAATCTGCACACAGCGTACTCTGTCTAGAACCCCGCAAATCCTTTTGGAATCATTCATATTTAAAACAATTAGAGACAGAGTTGAGTTATAAATGATTAAGTAAAGTTCTCTTTTAGTCTCACAATCTGTAGTTTCATGTGATTTCTATTTCTTGGGCTGTGGTTGTCTCTTACAACCTGTTTATGTAGTGCTATGATAACATGAGACTAGCCATTTGAGGAAAAAGTTCTACAGAGAGATGTTCACCAGGGATCAGAGAGTCAAGCACAGTGAATAGAAAAAGGAAAACTGCACACAAAAAGATCTGTGTTCCCGAAGTTTCAACCCAACACCATTCAGTGCAAGTAGAGGGGTCTGAAAGACCCTCCGAGCTCTGTATCCTGGGTCATTTAAAGCCACATATCCAAAGGCATCAGACGAAATGTGTGAGTGGTAAATTTCCTTTATCTATACACACAAAACAACGAGCTCCCCGAGCCCCCAGATCAGTGTAATCCAAGCTTGTGCTGACGCTAAGGAACTACAATGCTTTAATATGGCCTACCAGTAAAAATCAAAACGTTCTATGATTATCATTATAATTGCTGTTTTTGCTGCTGCTGAAACCCTTTTTTTGTGTGTGTGTTTGCTTTACTTCAGGCCTCTGACCAAGATGGGAGTTTCATTTAAATTTTTAAGACAAGGATTTATATTACATAACCCTAAAAGTTACTTGGACCTAAATGTGACTAGTGAAACGCTTTTTGTTTAGGTTTCCTTAGTGTGTGTATGTATGTGTGTGTGTGTGTGGTTATGTCTGTGCATGCGTGTCTGCATGTGTGCATGTGTGGGTGTGTGTGTGTGTGTGTTCATGTCTGTATGTGCATGTAACTGTGTGAGTACACGCATGTGTGTGCATGTGTTTGTGTCTGTGTGTGTAACTGTGTGTGCATGTGTAACTGTGAGTACGTGCATGTGTGTGCATGCGTGTGTGTGTGTGTGTGTGTGTGTGTGTAACCGTGTGAGAGTGTGTGTGTGCGTGTGTGCACGCGTGTGTCTGTAGCTGTGTGAGTGGGATGTGCCCTTAGGAGTCAGAGGACACTCCCAGGAGGTAGTTTTCTCCTTCAGCTAAGGGTTCCGGGGACTGAACTCAGGTCTCCAGGCTTGTGAGCAAGCCTTTCGTATGTGTTTGTTTGCTTCAATACTGAACCGTCTCAAGCAGCCCAGGTTTTCAGAAGACTCGTCTGTAGAACAAGACTAATTTCTTTAAGTTCTATGAACTTCATGTGCAGTGCCGTGAGTCACACACTGATTCTCCAGACTTTCGTATGGGTATGGTACACGAAATAAACATTTCAATCACACAGACCACCCATGTATGTGTTTGACAGAGGCACAGGGTGTGAGCGCTGGCTTCAGAAACACCGATTGGTTTTCTCATGGCAATCTTTTACTCATCTAGCTGGCTGATTATGCTCACCAATGTTTTACCCCATGTGCACGTGAAGTACATGCTTCCCTCATCTGGGTCGTTTGAGAAGACGCTGTGATTAGCATGCCTCACTATCTCCTTCATACACTGCCTGGGTCAATCCAGAAGAGCATCGTGAAACAACTGCTTTGTTCCCTTACAGTGGGTGGAGTTCCAAGATAAATGGACCAGGACAAATAGAACAACTATTTTCCACGAGTAATGCTTATCTACTGAGTGCTTATTTACATGCATTTTCACAAAAGGAGTCTGAACCAGAGGTACAGGGTTCCTAGAGCCACTATAAAAAATATAGAAAACATTTGATTAGGATCCCTATTTATTTTTTGTGATGGTTTGAATAGGCTTGGCCTAGGGAGTTGACACTATTAGGAGGTGTGGCCTTGTTAGAGTAGGTGTGGCCTTGTTGGAGGAAATGTGTCACTCTTGGGGTAGACCCTCCTCATAGCTGCCAAGAGGCTATTCTTCTAGTATCCTTCAGATGAAGGTGTAGAACTCTCAGTTCCTCCTACACCACACCTACCTGAATGCTGCCATATTCCTGTCTTGATGAAAATGGACTGACCCTCTGAACCTGTAAGCCAGCCCCAGTTAAATTTCGTCCTTATAAGAGTTGTCTTGGTCACGGTGTCTGTTCACAGCAGTAAAACCCTAAGATATTTTTCATATTTCATATCTAACAAGTTACTAATGCATTATCTAAATTTCATTTAAAGTGGAAAGGGCAGACTCAGCTTAGGACCCTGAAAAACACACTCCTACTTATGGTTGCTTACCCATGAACACAAAGTGCCTGGGCCCTTCAAAACGAGTCCCGCCATCTCCTGAAGTGAATTTGGCAAGTAAACCATAAGCCCTTCATTCACACACAAGGCGAACATTCATTTCCACAATCCTGTGGTCCTCAGTGTAATGCAGCTGTCCTCTGTCATGGAGAGCTAGGCATGACCTATGTCCTACCGTTGCTGACATAGGCATGAGTGGTACCTATGAAAACACTACTAGCTCAAGAATCCAATGGCCCCCAGTCATCCTGTGTAACTTGTTTGTAGTAGTTTATCTATTCTTTTCTACCTTAAAGACACAAGGCCAGGTTAGCCTAACCGGTCTAAGTTTTAATCACTTTATCAACCCTACTGTTCAAGGAGGGAGTGTCTTGTTTTCTAAATACTTGTTTTTAAGTAAACTGAACAAAACAACCAGTAAAATGTCTATAATGTTCCAAAGACTCCCTGTAGCAAGACTGGAAAAGAAGTTGGCTTGGCCTCCCTTTGAATATCTAGCCACAAGGATTGAATTGAGTTTCGGTGGCATGCTCGAATACATTCTTTGTAAGTCACTGGATGGCACTACAGCATCCATAGATAAATATGAATGAAATTGGAGTATTTAACCACTCACACATTACAAATGGTCAAGTTTTCAGTTTTTCCCTTTTCTTTTCCCAGCTGACTTTGGTGGGGGAGGGATATTATCAGACGCAGGTGGGTCCACCGCAGTGGTGGGATGCTAAATAATTCCCTGAGAGATTCCAGAGAACCTGAAACAGCAGGAAGGGCTTATGTACAACCAGATTAGAAACCCTGCGGGGAAATATTTAGAGGCCAAATGATATTCCGATGGATTAGTCAGCCCTCAGTTGATCTGTTTCGGAGCAGGGTTAGAACGCCTCATTGACTATGCAGTTCTATGAGGAAATGGGAGGAGGGAACGAAACGCTGTTACTGACAATGGGACACGGAGGCTTCGAGAGAAAGCAAGATGGATGGAGTGCAAAAGCGGCAAGGTGAAGGAGCGACATGATAAAATCTAATTACTGTCACAGGCTAGGCACTACTCATTACTACACGCTTACAGCTAAACTTACTTCTCATATATATATATGATATATATATATATATATATATCACTAGAACGTCTATCACTGTAACTGTAAGCTGACTTAATGGCTTCTCACGTATTCGGAACTGTCCGACAAGACTGCATACATGCTGCCACTACAGATTAAACGTCCTGTAACAGAAAAACGTTCATTTTTATAATGCTACCTCTTCTTCTTCCTCTTCTCCTTCCTCTTCAGCTTCTCCAAATCTTTCTTCGCCAGATCTATAATTTCGATGGTTTCTTTGTCTGAAGACAGTATGGTCGACGAGAAAGCGGACGACGCGCTGAAGAAAGGAGATCTCGCCGTGGCTCTGGTCAAGCTCTTCCGAAGGTTCTCGTTCACAGCCTCGCTTTCTAATAATTTTGCCCTGATGGGGAAAAAAAAAAAGTATCTTTAAGTAGAAACTTTTTTTTTATGACAACATTTTTAAAAATCGCTATATTGACATCACGAAGCTTCCTTTCTAGCGCTGAGCTCCAGGACACGGCTGTGTAACCATCAGCTCCGTGCACACAGGGAACACACCCACCTCAGCCTATAGGTCATACTTTTCTATAGTTTCAGTGTAGCACAAAGCCTGGGCACAGCAAGTTGAAGATGAAAGGAAAATATAATAAACCATCGACCAATAATACATATTTTAGACTCTATTGCATAACAAACAGCAGGCAATGTATTGTAATTTTGTTGCATTTCCAAGGCTTGCATGCATTTGGTAGGGGCTGAAACCTTGAGGGCTTCACTTCCATGGGCTGCAGCACATGGACAAAAGCTGCTTTTCTATAGGCTAGAGAGGGAATGCGTCTTTCTCCCTCTCTTTGCACTCCTCGTGGAGCACAGAAACACGTGTGCTGCTGCTGCGGCGTTATGATTGGAAGGAGGAAGTATTCGACGTCCCAGGGAAGGAGCAGAATCCCGGCTTAGATTTCATCAGACACTCGCTGGGTCTGGCCTGATGATCAGGCTCTAAAAGCCTTGACTCTTCCCCAGGTAAACAGGGATTAAAATAGTATCCACAGGGTTGCTAGGAGAACCAATTATGCAATGAATTTAAAACGTGCCAATCTGTAACCATAATTGAAAATAATAACAATTCTAATAAAACTTAGAAATGTCATTATCCAACAGCAGTAAAATAAATTAATTATAAACACAAGGTAGTGCTGTAGAAACCTGGAAACAAATCACCAGAAAAATGCTTCACATTAAAAAAAAATTGCTCATGATGCACAGTTGTATTTCAAACAAGAGATAGGCTGGAGAGATGGCTCAGTGGTTAGAGCACTGACTGCTCCTCCAGAGGTCCTGAGTTCAAGTCCCAGCAACCACATGGTGGCTCACAACCATCTGTAATGGGATCCGATGCCCTCTTCTGGTGTGTCTGAGGACAGTTACGGCATGCTTTATATATAATAAATAAATAAATCTTATATTTTAAAAAAAGATCAGATAGATGACACACACACTTATAAAAATGTACTACTGAGAATAACTGAAGGAATAAAGCAAAATGTTCTCGGCTCTGGAAACAGTAGAAATGTAACAAACTCCTTGTCTATTTTCTCACAAAAGTTTTAATATTCCCAAATTCAAGGGTTAAGTGGTGATTGCTTCGTTTTATCGAAAGGTCACTCCGATGATTTTGTAACTTGAAAAATAAGATTTTAAGTAAACTGCGATACATTCAGACCATTCAGGTTAATTTCTCTTAGCTTAAGGAAGTTGCGAATAAACTTCATGAGAATGAGCTTTGACAGAAGTATGGATGAAAAGGGGATTGGTAGGCGAAAACAGAGCTTGAAAAGTTGAGCCATGCGATGCCCTGGAACTGCACAGCACCCTACAGAGTAAAAATCTTCGGAGGCCTCTGTTTCACTCAAGCCTGTACTAACCTTGTGAGGCTTGCGAGCATTATCTTTTCTTATAGACGGACATGGTAAAACCCAGAGAGGGCAGGGAGCAAACGCCTCAGGGTAAAAGTAGCCTAAACATCAATCTGGGCACTCATATCTGAATTCGGAGTTCATGCACAGTTCAATATGTCAACTGTTTTTACAGGGTGCATCACAAACCTGGAGCTCTAGGACACTCGTCTTCAGGGTGGGGACACATCTAATTAAAGAGCCATCAAAGCCATGTCAAAGTTGGGAATATGAAACTAAGTATTAACCCATCCAAGGAAAGGGTTTGACAACTGACAGGACTCGGCCTAAGTCATCTCTGTCCCATAAAAGCCTCAAAGAAAAGCTTTTCTTATTGGTTATTTTATTTATTTACATTTCAAATGTTATTCCCTTCCCAGTCCCCCCATCCCCATCCCCCATCCCCTCCCCCTGCCTCTGTGAGGGTGCTTCCCCACCTACCCACCCACCCACTCCTGCCTCAGTGCCCTAGCATTCCCCTATCCTGAGTTATCTAGCCTCCACAGGACCAAAAGGCTCCCTTTCCACTGATGCCAGATAAGGCCATCCTCTGCTACATATGCAGCTGGAGCCATGGGTCACTCCGTGTGTATGCTTTGAATGGTGGTTTAGTCCCTGGGACCAATGGGATGTCTGCTTGGTTGATATTGTTGTTCTTCCCATGAGGTTGCAAATCCTTTCAGCTCCTACACTCTTTGCCCTAACGTCCCCCATTGGACTCAGTCCAATGTTTGGCTGTGTGCATCTGCATCTGTATTGGTCCAGCTCTGGCAGAGCCTCTCAGGGGACAGCTATACCGAGCTCCTGTCAGTAAGCACTTCTTGGCACCAGCAATAGAGTCTGGGTTTGGTGGCTGCATATGGATTGATCCCTAGGTGGGGCAGTCTCTGGATGTCCTTTCCTTCAGTCTCTGCTCCATTTGTCCCTGCATTTCCTTTTGATTAATATTTTTGAGGTGGGTGGGTGGCCCCATCCCTCACCTGGGGCCATGCCTGACCTCTGGTTATGGTCTCTTAACTGTGAAGTGAAGGTATTACGTGCTGCTTTTAGTCTCTAGGAGTGGAGATCATCTTGGCAGTTTCCTAGGAAATAATGAGGCAGTCGTGTCATTTGGCCAACGGTGAGACCAAGGTTTGCACGCAGCTTTAGAATAACAGGACAGAAAAGTAGAAGCCGACCACAAGCACCGGAAAACACAAGCGGCGGCAACCACTGGCCAGAAACCAGGGAGAAAAGGAGGTGAAGAGTGAAGACAGGCGGCCCACAAATGGAGGAGGACTTCCAGAAACCAAGAGAGGAGCTGGTTCTCCCAGCAAAGTAAATAAGGGGTCTACAAAGTGAGGACAGATTGGTCTGAGAATAAGTTCTAGACCGCTCAGGGAGGAGCACTCCTGGTCAGAGTAGAGACACTCTGTTTAGGCTGGATGCTGTGCAGAACCGGGATACTGTTCCTAAAAACCTCTGTCACATACGGTATTAAACTCTACTAGAGGGTGGCCTCTTTATGCCATGCCTGTCTCCCATCCATAGCAGCCTCGCTCAAATGTGAGCATCTGCAGGTGTCTACTGAAATGCAAATGCTTGTACAAGAGAAGGCAGGATCTCAGCGGATCTCGTAAAGAAGGAGAAGGGAACAGGAAGAAATAGGAGGTTCAAAAATTTAAAGATGATTCGGAGACCTGGGTCTGTTTCCGGGTGATGGTAAAAGATCCACAGGCATGAAAAGGGTTAAGGATGACGTCACCAACATGGAGTACACCTGCCTGTTATACCTTGGGTTTGGGGATGTCCAATGAAGATCTGGCAATAGCAGTAAAAGAGGAGAATGTGGAAAGGTAACAGGAGAAGGGAGACAGAGGAAATTAGCTTTGGAATATGATGTTCCCGGAAAGCCAAGGGTCTGGTTCTCTAATGACCACAGGCTCGAAATAGCAACACTAACAGCTCATGAACATTCGTCCCAGCACACAGAAATATTATGAAAACTGCAAAGACTGACACGCATTACGTATTTTAGAAAGCCATACCTGAGATCTTCGATTTCTTTGATGTAACTGTGAATCATATTACTAATCTCTTCATTCCCTTCGCCTGCAAGACAAAATATGAAATGAAAAATTTTATTTTAAAACCGAGACTCCCCGGTATTGGAAGTATAGCTCAATGACTTAGCACTTGCCTGGCCATGCATGAGGGCCTAATTCGGAAAAGTTAATGTCAAAATAAAGCACAATTCCTACAACAAATTTCCGACCTTGAGTTACGCGAACAGATCATGAAAGAAAATATTGCAAAGGGAGCGTTTTGTTTATATAGGAATTTATTGATTTTTTTTTTCCAAATTGGGTATTTAACTTAAAATTAGGGCTTGTATGTCAAAGTCCAGCATTTCGACTCCAACTATTTGCAGTAAATAATCAACATAAAGAATGTTTCATGTCCTTCAGAAGTTAATCTCCCGCCGACCACACCCTAAACACGTACCTGCTCGGGCAAGAACTTGGTTGGCCTGCTCACTGACAAGCTGCGTGATTCTGGCCCTAAGCGCATCAACAGTCTCCTGCATGGCTTTTATTCTTACACGCAGATTATTATTTTCCGTCTGGAGCATAGCATTCTCATGAAACATATCGTTGATGCTTTCCACACCTTCCTCGTCGATGATTCTTTTACCCTTGAAAAGAAAAATCACCACCCCCCCAACCCCCCGTTGGTTAATACAGGCCTTAAGTACACGAGAGTTTTCTTTAAAGACACCCCAAGATCACACAGTTCTATAACCAACAGCCTTTTTATCTACCCAGCCCCAAGGCAAAATAAATCCATTCCCTTCGACTCCAATCTTTCACGGCGCATTAGTCAGAAGAATTATAGACTGGGTAAGGAGCCTTTTGAAGAATTCTAGACAGTCTGGCTTCCCGAGGACTCTCTCCAAGGCTAATACATGTATCCGCTCCAAAAAGGTCAAGACTGTACTCAGGACACAGGAGCCTTCGCTCAGTCAGGGGAGGCCGTCAGCGCTTTGAGCTTACTGTTTTGTATTCCATGAGCTCCATCTGAAGCCGTGTGATCTCACTTCGGAGAGCGTTGATTTGCTGACTGGCTCTGTCTTGATTGACCATCACCTTGTTCTTAATATTTCTAGCTCTGTTGGCGTATTTCAGAGTGTTTAATGTCTCCATAAAATCCCGGTCTGAAGGGCTGACGCATGCTATCATGATTGTTTGGCTGAAAGTGACAGATAACAATTAGTTGTAGAAACAAAAGCCAATACTGAAATGCACATTTTCAAGTTCCTGCCATTTAAATAGCATCTTCTCTTGAAGATTATTTAAAAAAAAAAATTGGTGTTACCAACTTGCAAATCAAGTCAACTTTAAAAGCCTTCCTGATTTAAGACCATCTTAACAGAAGGCTTTTATTTACTTAGGTAAGGCAGGAGAGAAAGGATACATATGTTCTTTGATTCATAATATCTTGACAATGTATCTCTCGATTCTATGTAAACTTTTTGAGGCAGGGCACACAATAATTCTATTATCGTTTTAACTATAAATATAGCACGTTGAAAAACTAATTTCGGGCTGGAGAGATGGCTCAGTGGTTAAGAGCTCTGACTGCTCTTCCAGAGGACCTGAGTTCAAATCCCAGCAACCACATGGTGGCTCACAGCCATCTGTAATGGGATCTGATGCCCTCTTCTGGTGTGTCTGAAGACAACTACAGTGTACTCATATACATTAAATATTAAAGTTATTTTCTTAAAGATTCTACGAGGGCTGGAGAGATGGCTTTGTGGTTAAGAGTACTAGCTCCTCTGGCAGAGAACCTGGATTCGACTCCCAGCATCCACATATCAGCTCACAATCCTCTGTAACTCCTGTCCCAAGGGATGCAATACCACTTCTGGCCTCCAGGGACGCTGCAACCAAGTAGTAAACAGGCATACATGTAGGTACTCACACATACACATAGAAAATAAATGTAATTCTTTTTAAATTGTTTAAAAAAATTCTTCCTTCTCACTGACATTTTGGCTCGATTCAGTTATGAATCTTATTCAAAATGTAATCATGTTCAAACGAAAGAAGCATAGGGTATATCCTTACTTTTCACAGTACAAAGCATCATTCGTGGTTGAATAATCAGCTCATTATTTAACTTCTGACCAGACAGGAAAACAATGGAAATAAAAGTCCTGTTAAACTGACTCATTGAACGCTTATATACCCAGCTAATATGCCTGTCGATGAATGACATGCAGGTTCTCCTGGACCCTTGCAATCCAATTTGACACTCTGTACCAGCAGTGGGGTATCGACATTCTTTCTCTACTTCCTGATCAACCACAAAGCGAACAGCATTCTTCGCTGCAGGCTCCTACTGCCATAACGTTGTGCCTCATGACACGAAGGTGAGCAGACATAGGCTGACTCCTTCGCAACTATTCAAGCTTTCGTTTTCCACAGAAGCCTCCCAGCTTACCGTATCCTCATGAAATGCAACTATTTATAGGGAAACATGCTGGAAACCTGAGGCCGGACAATATGAGTGTATTGATCTGTGTTTTAGTGTCACTGTTTCTTGGCATTGGTGTCATTGTCCTCTATTATAGAAATGGAAATGGCTCAGTCGGTAAAGTGCTTGCCACACAAGAATAAGGGACTAAATTTGGATCCCTCAGCAGCCACTTAAATGGGCTTGCTGGACGGGTCATCTAGCTAATCGGTGAGCTCCAAATTCAGAAAGAGACCCTACCTCAAAAACTAACAAGGCAAGCAATTGAGGAAAATGCACGCGTGGATCTCCGGTTTCTTCATGGACACACTCAAACTCAGGAAAATGTGAACATAGTTAGCATATTAAACTTCCACTTAAAGATCCAATTTGGGCTGCAGAGACGGCTCAGCGCTTAGGAGCACTGACTGCTCTTCCAGAGGTCCTGAGTTCAAGTCCCAGCAACCACATGGTGGCTCACAACCATCTGTAATGGGACCTGATGCCCTCTTCTTGTGTGTCTGAAGACAGCTACAGTGTACTCATTCATTTTATATATATGTATGTATGTATATATATATGTATATATAGATATAGATATATATAGATATATATGCACATACAAACAAAGGACCCAATTTAATGGCAATCGGTCCTAATCAGTAATCTCCTTAATTGCTTCTTTTCCCCCTGGAATCTCAACTGTGTCCTACTGGGCGTTGAGGAAGCTGAAGCTGATGCAGGAGGATAATAAGTACAAAACAACCTGGGCAACAGTGAGACCTTATCTCAAAAACACAGCAAATTGAAAGGTCATATTCTATATCTTCTCTCCTCTTACTAATTTTTTTTTTTTTTGAGACAGGGTCTCACTGTATGTCCCTGGATGACCTGGAACACAGCTACATAGCCAGCCTCAAACTCACGGAGATCTACCTGCATCTGCCTCCGGAGCGCCGGCATTAACGGAATAGGCTACCATACCGGCTCTCCCTCATTCCTTCCTCTCTGCTAGGACTACCGTTGAGCATTCTGTCAGCGAACACCCCGCTCGGCTGTACTTTTCCTCCTCCGCCTCTGGCACCGTTAGAACTTTTCCTCCTTATCCAGTACATGAGCACCTTCACGAATGTTTTACCTACTTCAGCCACTAAATGAGAGGGCCCATCAAGTGTAATTCTTCAAGGTACTTCCGAATACGTGACATGGTACCTGGATGCATCTTAGTTATCAAGCGTCCTACTGTATTGTATAAAATATGCCTAAGCAAACACGATGGATGGACACATGATGCTTGGGAGAGGTCGTTAAATTGAGATAACATATACCTCTCTAGCTATACCCTGATGATGAAAATACGGTAGCCAATTAAAAGAAAGAACCGATAGGATGCTGCCTAGAGAAGACGACAGTCTCAGGTGCGGTCTGCTGCACCGTTCTGCAAAGCGCCGACTGCAATCCCATATTACAGACGGTAAGAAGAGAGACTGGGTGTGAGCACGCTTCAAGCCTCTGGAGCATCTGAGCCTCCTGTAAACAATGAGCTCATCTCGCTGTCGGCAGTCCAGACCAGTCCAGACTCACGCAGTGAGTCACAAATGGGGCAATCGGGGGTCAGTTACGGACAGCAGTAGTCAACTACAAATTGGAAGGCAGGGAGGCTTGCATTTCACAAGTTTAAAAAGCATTAAGATCGGGGCTTATTAAGTAGGAACTAAGAAAGTCGGGAAGTCGAGGAGCTGGCTATCTTTGAGCAAGGAAGGAAAAATATATCGTGTGTTAAACAAAACTCAAAAGTATATGTCTCAAGAACTAGCTTGCAAACATCAGAAGATGCTTACTTTTCATAATTCTATTTTAAAGAAGGTATCTTTAACTTAGAAGAAACAATTGGTAATATGGTGATCTATTTCTCTCAGTTATGCCGTATAGCATAGCAAAACAATATATGTGGAATATATATTATAATTTAGAAATACAATTGGTCTTACTCGGGCTTTATGTTTTTCAGCATTTCCAGAATTTTGAGCGCAAAATTTTTAAATTGCAATATACAGTATTATAACTAGATGCATAATTATACATCTGATATAATTATATATACATACATATATAATAATAACATATAAAAGATGGTTTATTGAAAACTATAACTTTAAATTATGCACACAAATATTGATACTTAAACTTTATCCTATTTTTTCATTTATGTGTGATTTGTTCCAGCTACAAAAAGAGGGGAGGACCTATTCTACTTCCCCATTGTACTTTAAACAAAGTACAATGCTTTTGAGCTAGGTAGTCGATCCTGAAAGTTTAGACAGAAATAGCACAGTAAGGTTGGAATCAGAGAGGGTCGTCTCCTCTAAGGACAACTCGTCATTAGGATACAGGTAAGGAGCCACTGACTGAACCTCTATAATCAGGCAAGCTCCCCAGTGAAAACAGCTCCGTATGCTTGCAGAGCAAGCAAGCTTTCAAGGGGGTGAACATATTCAAACTAGATAAATGTGCAAGGGGCAGAACACGCAGCTGGCCTGCTTTGTTTCATAGTTAAAGTTATAGAACTGTAACTTTAAAGAAATAGAGGACTGAGTGCGGTTGTACACACCTTTACTCCCAGCTCTTTGGAGGCCGGGCAAGTAGATCCCTGTGAGCTCAAGGCCAGCCTGGTCTAACATAGGAATTTCCAGGAAAGCCAGGGCTATACAGATAGACTCTGTCTCAAAAAAAAAAAAAAAAAAAAAAAAAAAGGAAAACAAAAGAAAGAAAAGAAGAGGCTGGAGAGATGGCTCAGTGGTTAAGAGCACTGGCTGCTCTTCCAGAGGTCCTGAGTTCAAATCCCAGCAACCACATGGTGGCTCACAACCATCTGTAATGAGATCTGATGCCCTCTTCTGGCCTGCAGGCATACATGCAGGCAGAATGCTGCATACATAGGAAATAAATCTTTTTTTAAAAAAAGAAAGGAAGGAAGGAAGGAAGAAAGGAAGGAAGGAAGGGACGGAGGGAAGGAGGGATGAAGGGAGAGAGGGAGGGAGGGTAGAAGTAAGAAAATGTTCATTGGACTCAAAAACAATATTTTACTTCGTTATAAAACCTAGAATAATCCCAAAAATCAGACAGAAAATACAAAAACCAGGTTTAAAAATACGCAACAACGAAAGCCATATTGCATGCAAACATGCAATACATTCAAAGAGAGATTAGACCATGCCAGCATTACATAAAAGGAAGAAATATTTTAAAACGCTGCTGAATTAAACGCAGCTCTTTTTCTGAGGCAAACTGACTTTAAACCTAAATTCAAATTTATTCAAAAGTCTTTTTTTTTAAAAAAATAGCTGTCTGAAAAGAGACTTAATTCCCAGATTGTCCGTTGTGTGCCCTCCACTCAATACACATGACTTTCAGACCACTAAAAGCATAATAAGGGGAGTTTATTGAGCATGTTCAACGTGTTGAATTGGGCTATGGATGGATTCAAATGCCAAGAACAAAGTTTCCATTTATACATCCGATGGAGCAGAAAGAGCGGGCTGTGCAGCAGAAGGAAATGTTTAACTATGGAGTCCTACAGTGCCAAGGCTTAGAAGGGAAGACCACAGAAGCCAACAGTTACTCAGCAAACGCCCCGTGTTCCGTTCAGCCGACCTTTTCTGAAAACTTTCTCCACGCACAAAACAAGCTCCGATTTTAGACTTTGTGGGAACCGCCAATGACATTTAAACGACTAACTAAGGAGGCTTCACTTATTGTGAACGAAATTCTCGTGGCCTCTCCTGTGTGCCAATCTGAAGCGACACCATTGGAGAACAAACGTGTTACTGACTTCCTTCAGAAACTACGTGGTTTTGAATAAATCGTCTAACTTCCCCCGAGTTTAACTCGCTATCACTAAAATATAAATACCAGCACTACCCCCCAAAGAATATTATTAGTACTACTTGAAATTATTACATGTAAAATGATTTACACATTTTAGGTATCTAGGATAACTGCCACTTCTTCATCCTATTAATTTGCTTTAAAATAAAAGCAGTTCCCCACCCCCACCCCCAACCCCACCCCCACCCCCACCCTGAGCTAAGGACCAAACCCAGGGCGCAAGTGCTCTACCACTGAGCTAAATCCCCAACCCCATAAAAGCGGTTCTTCCGAATCATCTTACAGATACAATTTAAAAATGATACGTAATCAAAACCTAGAACAAGGAAGAATACCTACCTATTCCCCCAAGGGAATCCTGCAAGAGTCTTGTCAGCTTAGAGTCTCTGTAAGGGACGGGTGGCTCTCTTGCTCTTGTCCCCAAGGCACTGATGACATTTCCAAGAGCCAACTAACAGAGAAAAGGGGAGAGAGGAAAATCGATGGACAGCCCGTAGGAGACAAAATGGAGACAGGATAAAAATTAAGAACCCGTGTTTGGATTTAATTCCTATTCGTATTTTCATATACATATAAGCTTAGAAACGTATGTGCTGCTCATAACACTTAAGATCTGAGAGACCTTTCCTGAAAAACAGAAATGTTTAAAGACTGACAAAGTCTGACCACGCCTGGAGCTCAGGTTACGGCTTCACGAAACTAACTAATTCGTATTTTAAGTTTTTCTCACTTTAAATCAGACTTTTTAGTAAGTTCCAAGCTGCTTAAAAGTGTCTTGTTATAATACAGATGTTTTATATGACGAAAGCCTACCATAGCCACATGGGATATATGTGTCATTTCCCTGAGCAAGGGCTCACTACACGAGTAAAACTGACCTTAGAAATATAATGAAATTCTATGTGTTCAATGTATTCAATATCCAACTGCATAAAAGGTAAATCGTTAAGATTTCTATAGCTACTCTTTCTGCCTCTGCTACTGTTTTCCCTGCCATGGATGGGCGGGTTCTCTACGAGGAACACATTCTCCACACAAGTCAGATCAACTTTCAGTAGTGAGACAACCAGAAACCCGGACTGTCATGGCCAAGTCATCATCCAGCAAAGTGGCATGAGTCATGCTGTATCTTGGCCTCTTTTTTCCAGAATCTACGGAATTAAGTGCCGGCCACACCAAAGTTCCACAGCCTCTACAGGAAGTTGAGCAATGGATTCTGTCCCTTGCTGGACACACGTCCTAATACATCTGAGACAATATTCAAAGTGGAGGACTCAGGCCTGACTACTAGGGAGACTGTCGGTGTGGGCTGTGAGCGGTCAGGGTCTCTCTAAGAGCTTCACTGGGCAATTCCTAACAGAAATGTAATCATGCCAGGAGAAGTGGGCACTAATGAAAAACGAACGAGCAAACAAACAAAAAACCCTCATGTTTGGAAGTCCCGCTACTGGACAGAGAGAGACGTGACCAGATGCCGCCGTCACAGGGATTTAGCAGTGCTGTTACTTACACGGGAACAAATGTCTAATTTTATAACGAGGAGATCAAAAGAGTCATGCAAAAAGCTTGGTCTAAAACATTTTCCTGCACATAATGAAACCTTGTGCTAACTCCAACCACAATGCGTTTTCCTATCAAAATACCACTAGGTGGCATAGTATTAAAATTAATTCTTAATATAAGTTATTTTTTTTAAAAAATGGATAAATCTCTGGACTTTGGACAAAATAAATCAAACTCTGGGATACCAAAAAATAATAATAGAAATAAAAAGAAATTGTTAAAAAGCTTTTGAAAAGCCGACACAGTCAATAGAACAAGTGTCACTAGATGTCAGGGGAGGAGACCTTATGTCTTGTCCAGTGAAATGCTTAACGTTAAGGGTTTGTTTTGAATGTATGTTTTCAAATGTGGGAAGAAGTTTAAAAACATTGCTTTTGCACATACTTTAAAGGTTGGGCGAGCCAAACTAACACAGTTATGAAAGCCCGTGATGTGGGGCTGGGGTAATAGACCACGTGGTCAGAGGGTCAGTGTATTACTGTTACTCCATCCTTCAAGCCAGTCAAGAAGGGTTTCCTTGAGACATATTATGAATTACAGCAGAGAAAAGAAAGCTGGGCCTGATAACGTATGCCTATTAACTCCAGGACGGCAAAGTCTGAGGCAGGAGAATCGTTGTGAGGCAAGCCTGCACTACATACTTGCACACCAAGCCAACCAAGTTAAACAGAGAGGGACAGCAGGGAGGGCGCGAGTCTCTTGTGGTCTTACAAGCCCGCAGTTGATGGAAATGCCCTCTTTTGCCCTCTCGCCTGTAGCTCCGGTTCTCTTCAACCTTTCCGATCCTGCCAGGTCAACGAAGTGAAACTTCGCGGTCAGCGTTTCAAACTCATTCATCTGCGGGGATTCGGACATCATCTTATTATCGGTTACGTTCTCCTGTGACGGCGGGACATAATCAAAAATGCCTCCTTAGTGCGACATCAAACACACCGTCAGCTTGTCCCCACCCACTCCCTTTCACAGCTGGAGAAGCAGTCGCGTAGCCAGGAGAACATAAATGGCAACGTCAGAGAAAAGGTTTGGAAAGCAAAATCCAGCTGCACAGAAAGGAGGGCTCTGCTGATAAAGGGAAATATACCAACAGCCCTCACCACACAGAGCTAAAGGACAGCACCTACCCTTGGCCAGAACAAACAGATATTCGGTATTTCTGTTTGTTCCCCCAAAGTCTTACACAATTGGTCAGTTTCAGATAGATAGATAGATAGATAGATAGATAGATAGATAGATAGATAGATAGATAGATACATAGATACATAGATACATAGATACATAGATACATACATAGATACATACATAGATACATACATAGATACATACATAGATAGATACATAGATAGATACATAGATAGATACATAGATACATAGATAGATACATAGATAGATACATAGATAGATACATAGATAGATAGGAAGGAAACTAAGAGAAAGAAAAATAAATAAAAATAAAATTGGACCAAACGCCTCTCCAAAGATGCGGAGGATTCAAGGATCTAAAGGCTAAAAGGCTAAGAAACAAGGAAACAGAACTCACAGCGTCTGTTTGGGGACACACCCTGGTTTGACACACGTGAATGGTAAAAATGGCATGGGAGCGCGAGCTCTGCACATTCATCTGGGTACTCGCCGTGGTGCGCGAGAGAGCGCCCAGCTTCAGACACTGCATCATCTGCAACGGGGAAGAAAGGCTTCACTGGACGACACTCACACAGGCCCCGGCCAACCTTGTCTGAGCTGACGGCTAAAACCCTCTGTGCTGAATGACATAATGGAAGACCTCTCATCCTGTCGTTTTTTTGTTACAGGCGCATTTGAGCCGAACTTCCCCGCATAATGGCGCATTCTTCTTTGACTGGGAGAAAACACTAAGTTCCATTGTCCGTCCTATGCTGACATCTGCGGCTTCTATTCCAAACTGTTACAGTAGAACGCTTAGGGTAGGGACAACCCCACAATAATCTGGATTAGTTAGGCTACCCTGTTTAAGCTTTCTCTTCTCATTTTTTTTTTTAAGATTTTTTTTTCTCAAATGTTTCCCTATAAAAGCCAAGATGCGATCCTGTTAGCATCCGCATCACATTAAATTTATGTTGGCGTTAATTCATGTCAGCATGTAGACATCCGCCATGGTGCGTGTGTAGGATCAGAAAGCAACATTTGGAAGTTTGGGGATTGGTTTTCCTTCCATCGTGTGAATTCTAAAAAAATGGAAGACTGGGCGTCAGGTACCTTACACAACCATCTTGCTAGGATTCCCACACTTTTATAATGATGTTCTTCAGGGACGGGGGGACACATAGAAGGCAGACGAGATTTTTAAATCCGTGCCCTGAAGGAAAGCCATCCTATGCATTTTATCTTGAGGGTACTATCGGTAAGGACAGTTTCGAAAGCCACCTATACTTTATATTTTAACGGCGCAGTCACCTCCGGTTCTGTATTCACAGTGCGTGTTGTGACTCCCACAGTATAAATCCCGCCAGTCGAATCTTCGTGAATTCTTATATTTGACTTTTTATTTTTTGCATCAATATCCCGGGTGGTGTCAAACAAGTCAAGGACCTCTTCATTATAGAGCTGAGGGGAAGACACATTAAACGGTTAACGCTATCGAAGGGGTTGTGCTTGGCATAGCATCTTCAATATGCTCAACAGCCCTCAGAATGACAGCTCTCCCTTCATACAGCTATGAGTTGCCGTATCATCATAAATCCATGAATACTGAAGTGAATGTCAGATTAGCTATAAGAATAAAGAGGAAGTGACTTCATCATGACAAATAACCCAGGCACAAAAACTAAGATGACCTACGACTGCTTCACAAGACAGAAGCAAAGACAAATTAGCAAACTTGGACCAGTATATCTTAGATGTAGGCAGAGCCAAAGGTTAGGGCAGAGGAACTTTCTACTTGTGGGAGGAGGTTAGGGGTGGGGTATTAGGTGTGGGGTCTCACTAGAGGTAGACCTGGCTGCCTGAGACTCTCTGTAGATCAGGCTGTCCTTGGAGGGTGGGGTGTGTCACTGAGTAGCCCTGGGCTGGCCTAGGACTCCCTCAGAAGACCAGGCTGTCTTTGAACTCACTGAGGCCCCCACTTCAGATGCTGGGATTAAAGAAATGACCCACCACACCCAACTGAAAGGTCAGAGATGCTAAGAATTTTAAAAGTTTTACGATTTCACCTGTATTTCTTTTTCCTTATACTTATCCCGTTCAGCGTGTTTCCACTTACTAATTCCTTTCTCACTCATTAATGTAAAAAAAGATCGGTTTTATTGGGACATTTCACACACACACACACACACACACACACACACACACACACACACACACACACACACAATGTAGTTCAGGTAAATATTCACCTGCTTTTTCCTTCCCTAGTTCCTTCCTCTCTTCCTCTACCCTTTTTATTTCTTTTTTTTTTTTGGTTTTTGTTGTTTTTTATTTGTTGGGCTTTTTTGTTTGTTTGTTTGTTTTTTGTTTAACAAATACAAAAGAACCTCTGATATCCATCTTTGCGAGTCTGGCTTACTCCACATAACTAGATGATTTCCAGTTCCCCCCATCTTCTTGCAAGTTACCTAATTTCACTCTGAAGGCTGGCTAGGGCTCCACTCTGTGTGTAGGCACACGCGTGTGTGTGACTTTCATATCTTCTTTATGCATTTATCTGTCAGTGGGCGCCCAGGCTGATCCCATCACTTGGTAACTGTGAATATGCTAGTTGCGATTCCAGTTGGCAAATGGGATGGTAACTAATCCCCGGTTGTTTACTTCCGTTTTGCCTTTTACTATATGCGTGTATCTATTTATGTGTATGTGTGGGGCACGCATGCCATGGTACACGTGTAGAGAGTTTGGTTCTCTCCTTCCACCGGATGGGTCTCAGGGTTGGAACTCGGGTCCTCAGGCTTGACAGCAAGCATCCTCACCCACCAAAACATCCATTTTCCCTATCTTTCATTTCTAAAAGATTTTCCTTGGCATCGGTAAAGTCAACCCAATTCCGAATTACAATGCAGCAAGCAGTCCATCTAACTACAGCACTACTCAAGGGCCCACATTTTCTTCCACTGGCAGAGCTCCCTACCAGACTAGCTATCGTAAACTCATCCTGACCTAATAATCTTTGCACTCTGCACAGACACCATCAGCCTCTGAGGCCACGTCTCGGCTTGTCCCCTCCCTTTTGATAAGACTTTCTTAATTCCTAGTGCTTTATAACCCTACCCAAATTACCCACAATAGTTTATCACTTGTTAAGGAACGGTTCAGAAATAAGCAATGTTAATTGTACTTTAATCTATAGATACTGTCAAGCATTTACAGTGTACATGTCAACATTATTTTGCACCCAAGAGTAAGGTATATTAGTACCTATTAACTAATGCTAATTTACTAAAACAACATTGACTGAGTATTGTATGCAAAGGACTATCCCATTACGAGGATCTGCTGTTACGGGTGGAATCGAAAGGAAATTGATGAGTCCACTACCTCTAGGAACTGAGCGTTCACTTTGAATTCAGGAGGGGGAACCCCATTTTTAATGGCTGAGGTTTTTTTCTCTTCAATACTCTTGAAAAGGTGTTTAACAGCTCGAGAGATGATGCCTTGCTCTTCCTCCATGATGTTGACGTCAAATCCGGTTCCCATCGTGTATGTCTTCCCTGCTCCGGTCTGAACAAAAGAACAAGAGAATGGCAGACAGTTCATATTACCAAGGCCGCAAGACATGACAATGGAAACTGAATTGTAATTCCCATGAAAACAATAAGGCATTTACTTGTCCATACGCAAACACCGTAGCATTGTATCCTTCGAAACAGCCTTCGATGAGTTTTTCAATGCATTGAGTGTAGATCTGCTCCTGCTGGGAGTCGATGTCAAACACATAATCAAAAGTAAAGGCCTTATCTTTCCCTAGGAAGACCTGAGGCTCCCCTGGTGTGACTGACGTGCAGATATGGCAGCCTTCAATCTTTTCTTTGGCAAGCTGTGGTCTTATTCTGTGAAGAAGAGTCCAAAAAGAGATGATAGATTATTATACTCAGAAAAGAAGGAAGAGTCATCAGAAAAGAAATAATCAGAAAAGAATTTAAGGGCTCTAATTTCTTGGCCAAAAAATTTAAATAAATCAGCCTACCCTGAATTAACTTCGGCAACTAAAATGACTTGCCTAACAAACCCAATGGGTTACTTAGTAATCCCCAAAATAATTTTAAGAGGAACAAGAGTATGAAGTTCCTCTTAAAATTAAATCTTTATCGGGTACATACGTTTCATCAGCTGTAAGGAATGGACAGTCAAATAAACTCTGCCACTTAGTCGCTGTTGTCCTCTGACTCTCTAACATTTACCATAAAAATGAAATATTTTTTAGTATAGAATGTAGAGTTTATTAAAGTATACCATCTAAAAATGAAACATTACAGATAACATTTAAACCCTGGTACCCTGAGACATCTGACTCACATTCTCCAACTTCTCACCAGCAGTTTCTGAACACATTTGACGGTGACTTACGATACCGTAACATGTTTAAGTAGATTTCCACAATACACGCATATACCGGTAATCGTTTGCTAATGATACACACGCATATGACAACTTTACTGTGTGGACAGGGACTAAGACGCATCAGGAGCAAGAGTGTTCCAAGCCAAATTAACAACAGAGACAAAGAGAAGTTCCAATATTTTCTCTCTAAAGCAAAGGCCAGGGAAATCATATGGGCTGTCCTCCTTCACACGGAAGATCATGGCATGTACCCATCCCACCCGTCCAGAGGCCAGGACTTCCCTGTTCTGAATCCTGTTGGTATGTTCAAAGCTTCTCCTCGAAGAAGGAAAGTGAGTATGATGATACGTTCGTAAGGAGCAAACTAGACTGTAGGTACATTCTATTTACTCTACAGACACGACATCCAGGGCTGAAGCACCAGTGCTCGGTGGTGTCTTAACAGATCCCTGCTGGCCATGGAGAAACACGAGCCGTTTAACACAGAAAAACACGACAACCACACGACAAACACATAATAAAGGCAGAAAAAGTATCACGATTTTAAAGGCATTAAGTGCCACATCCCTGTTCCATGAGATCAAAGGTCAAACTCAAAACAAGTGAGGTAGAATAAGTCCATCTGTATTTATTAAGAGTAACTCAAGCACAAGTCCAGATGTGATGCAAAGACAGGAGGGTAGAAAAGATAATACTGAGGTAGGCACAAATTCCACTTACTTATGCAATGCTATTTCTTTCCTGTGGTATTGTTCTTCTTTGCTAGCATTTCCAATAACGTTTGCTTTAAAGAAAGAGAACAGCCACCAAGGAGTCTGTTAGGCACGAGGGAAAGAGCCATGGTGTGCCCATCGAGAAGCTCAGGCTACAGTTCTCTCACTGTAGCTCACCAATGTCCTCACCGTGCAGGGGAACCATAATTCCCATAATTCTAGATCTAGCACTGTTTTACTGTAGGACACTACACTATGGGAAGACAAAGATGGATGGAGAGATAGCTCTCCAGTGAGAACACTCCTGCTCTTGCAGAGGACTGGAGTTTGGTCCCAGGGCCCACAACAGGTAGCTCTTAACTGTACATAACTATGGCTACAGGGATCTAACATCCTCTCTGACTGACTTCTGTGCACATATGTACACACACGGGGGGGGGCGTTGAAAAAGAAAAGGCAAGGGGTTAATATGCAACAATGGAAAAGCTCCTTACAAGAAGCTATGATTAGAGACCATAAAACAGCCAGTGAACTTAAATTTGAAATGATTTATGCATACATTTATATAGACGTATATGGATCATAAAACTAAATGAAGGACCATGGGGTGGAAGAAGAGATCTTAAGGACGATAAAAAAAAAAAAAGCAGTAGGTGAGAGTAATGGGGTGAAAAGAAACTGCTTAGGAAGGGCACGGACGGACGTGGGAGAGGGTAGTTGGGGAGAGGAATGAACGAGAATAAAATGTCTAACAACACACGGCAAAGAATCCACGGCAAAGCCTATCGCTGTAGGCCACACTTAAAAAGACAATTTAAAAAGTAATACATTTGTAAAACAGCCCATGGTAACAGCACTTCGACCCTCTTGTTCTGTGTGTTCTCGTTAAGCAGTGTTCAGTCCACCACGGTTTTTCTCACCCTTCACATCCCCCTAATGAAGGCCCTCGCTATCTCTTACTCCTCTCAAAGTCTCCACCCAATCCTGTCCCCAGACGTCTGTTCTGCACAACGCACATCGGTACTTGTAAGAAGCAGGTCGTGGGGTCACCAAACTCCACCTGTGTCATTCTCTGCTTCGTCTCCCTACTCCTTGCATTCAAAGAGGATTTCCATTGTTGAGGAAAGTGGTGAGGGTTTCTCACCCGTTCACAAACAAGCTGCACTCTTTTTGCTCTTGTGCCTTCAAATACATGTCCCCTTTCCCAGACGCCCCCCCCCACTTCTATTCAAGACTCCCTTACCAAATTGGACACCTCAGTTCCAATCTCTATCCAGACAGCAGCGAATCTGGATGCTCCTCTGGCCTCTTTGCCCTCCAGCACAAAATCTTATATGCGCTCGGTATGCTCTCTCTCCCCAGGAGGCCACCTCATTAACTCCAGGCCCCTGCTCTCTACCAGCTTTAGGACGGCCAGGCCACTCCGAGAACATAATAAATCCGTTGTAGTAGAACACAATCTAATCATAAGAGTGAGCACTGTGCTCGTCTCTGAAACCAGTTACTCGATCTTGAGTAAATTATTATGCCCATAAGCTGACTGACTGGACTGTTCACTTTCCATTTGTGGTGTTTCAACACAACTGAGAAAAATTTGGGGCCATTTGAATTGCAGATCTGTCAGCCCATTTTAGAATCCCATTGTCATTCTGTCTTTACACTGACCTCCTAACCTATGCTCACCTGATGACTACTCTTGCTAATCGAAGGGAGGATCTGCTTAAAATACAGATGGTGCCCGGGTCCATTCATTCGCATGGGCGGAGGGGAAAACATGGTTTTAGCTGTCAACAAGACAAGCTGAGCCCTTTTTCTACCAGACACGGGCAAGGGCAACGTCTGAGATGGCCTCCCACGACGCAGAAAAGTGGGGACTTTCCTCAAAGGTTCCCTGCCCCATTCAGAGCCGGCCCCACATGTGGCCCATACATATACAGCCACCCAATTAGACAAGATGGATGAAGCAAAGAAGTGCAGGCCGACAGGAGCCGGATGTAGATCTCTCCTGAGAGACACAGCCAGAATACAGCAAATACAGAGGCGAAGGCCAGCAGCAAACCACTGAACTGAGAACAGGACCCCCGTTGAAAGAATCAGAGAAAGAACTGGAAGAGCTTGAAGGAGCTCGAGACCCCATATGAACAACAATGCCAAGCAACCAGAGCTTCCAGGGACTAAGCCACTACCCAAAGACTATACATGGACTGACCCTGGGCTCCAACCTCATAGGTAGCAATGAATATCCTAGTAAGATCACCAGTGGAAGGAAGCCCTTGGTCCTGCTAAGACTGAACCCCAGTGAACTTGATTGTTGGGGGGAGGGCGTTAAATGGGGGGAGGATGGGGAGGGGAACACCCATATAGAAGGGAGGGGAAGGAGTTGGGGGATGTTGGCCCGGAAACCGGGAAAGGGAATAACATTCGAAATGTAAATAAGAAATACTCAGTTAATAAAAAAATAAAAAAAAAATTTTTTTTAAATTAAAAAAAAAAGGTTCCCTGCGAAATTTTCTCTCAATCCTCCTTCAAAAATTAGCCTTTTAAGCTGGCCAAATCCCTAATCACATCTGAGTGAAAATTTTCTCGCTTTAAGTTCAAGCCCAGCTCACTGCTTCTAATGAAAAGAGCTCCACGTTTATGTAGCTACAACTGCAATACTGAAAGAATCTGAGATCAGACAAGAAAAGAAACAATGTCTCCCCTTACCAAAAACTAAGAAGCAAAAGAGAAAGAATCTTGAGATTTGCCACTGCATATTTTCAAACTCCATTTCTTAGTAGTTTTATGCACAGTATCACATCATGAAACGTACATATCTAACCCTGACAATGAACTGTACATTTTGCAATATAAGCATTTTGGCTAAAACTTTTCAAAAATCCTTGCAGGTTTTTAAAATGTATAATCATACAAGTCGATACAGTTCAAGTGGCTTCCTAAAGGGAGACCTGCGTAAAACAAATGGCCTAACTCTTTAGAATGAAATATTCTAATACTGTCCATCAAGATTATATTGGTAAACTATATATAACATATAAATAATTATAGATTACTTATCTATAATTATATCTATACATCTAAACTATTACAAATACATAATTACACATATAATTATGCTACCTCTGTAATTATGAAGTCCTAAACACTATAATTTGTTGTAACTGGGTTGAAGGTGTGAAAGAGAACCACAACACAAGCTTTGTGAATTTCAAGGTGAAGAAACGCGAAAGATGCAGCCCTCACCTCACGTCTGAACCTTTCCCTCAGCGTGCAGCAGCAGTTCCTGCGCTTACAGGAAACCCAGTGTTCTGACAGAATGTAGGTCGTCTTATGTCAGCATTGCTGGAAAACTTTTTCTAGGTCAAATGTAGTGGCACATGCCTTTAATTCCAGCATGTAGGAGACAGGAGCTGGACAATCTGTGAGTTCCAGTCCACCCTGATCTTCATAGCATGTTCCTGGACACCCAGGAATGCACTGCAAGAGCCTGTCTCGTGGGTGGGTGGGTGGGTGGATGGATGGATGGATGGATGGATGGATGGATGGATGGACGGATGGACGGATGGACGGATGGACGGATGGATGGACGGATGGACAGACAGACAGATATGGGTGGGATATATAGACAGATGGAAAAGAATAAAATGTAATTTGACCCATATGGATGGGTGAGTGGGTGGGTGGATGGACAGACAGATAGATGGAAAAGAATACAATGTAATTTGATCCATAACCTCCTGTTTTCCTAACCTCTGCTGTGAGCATCCTTGTTTTCTGGATTCCCACTACATAACCAATTCTGCAAACTACCTAACTTCGTCAGTCATTGCCAGGAAACGTCCGCATTCAGCTTGGGATCTAAGTGTTGTGATCTGAATTCTTCCTATGTCACAGGAGTACACATCCAAGTCACTTGATTCACATCAAGCTACTATGATATTCTTTAGGCTTCCATGAGGGCTCAGCTATGTGCTTCCCTGAACTACGGACCTGGAACATGGATCCCCTCTGTATCTGCCAACTGTTTATAAAATGTTACCGTCTCACAGACTTTGACACTCTTTACCCTTCCTTGAGCTGAATTATTTACTCCTCCGGACACCTGTTCATGATTTTCATATAGTAGACATCCAACTGAATTTCTCTCTCTCCACTAGCGACTCTCTACAGATAGAGAATACATCTTACAAATGACATAAAAGGGAGTAATTGCACAAGTGTTTCCTCACGGACTCTGATAAACTATACCAGCTCGAAAGAGTTTGCCCCAATGCTCCTGCTTAGGTAGAAAAAACTCATTCTTAAACACTGTTTGGGGCTGGAGAGATAACTCAGTGGTTAAGAGCACTGACTACTCTTCCAGAGGTCCTGAGTTCAAAGCCCAGCAACCACATGGTGGCTCACAACTATCTATAATGAGATATGATGCCCTGTTCTCTGTTCTGGTGTATCTGAAGACAGCTACAGGGTACTTACATATAATAAATAAAACTTTTTAAAAAACACTATTCAATGACACTCTAATGATCTCTCATTTGCTATAAGCTATAAGATGAAGAGCTTAGCTTGGTATTTTTAAGGTTCACTATGGGTTCAAGTCACATTTTAACTAATGAAGAAAACAAAGCAAAGCTTTTCTATGTCAGCCTTTTAAAAGAAGCAATAAACTCCCTTTTCCTGCTACACACTACGCCCATTATTGGTCGAATGCCTTTCGTCTTCTTCCTCATTCCTATTATGAACTCCAGCATGAGACAGCCAACCCGTATTCTGGTGGCCACTGGGGAAATGACTATGACTCTAGTGGTGCCATCCGAAAGTCCCAGGACATTCCGAGAACGAATCTGGCAACTTTGTCAAAATCCTGCCTTGCCTCCCATTTTTTGCCTTCACAATAGCCAAACTATTTTTTTTATATCTGAATATATTAAATAAGCCAAGAGACCAAATCTTGTTTTCAGCACGCAACCTTAAAAGGGAGCATCTTCCATCAGACAAAGGTTGCCTTTTGCTTTTGCTTCCCATCTGAGCAGTGAATCCCCAAGCCTTCTTATGACGACATTTCTCCTGACTGCGTGCACAGCATCCACACAATGGGTGCCTCTGCACTGCATCTACCGGGTCAGGAGGGAATGGGAAGCCAGCTTAAAATATGCACATCGCAGAACTGAAGGTCCTGTGAGGGATAAAAGGTCTTAGGCTCCAACTGGAGTACTGTATCTCTGCCACTACTCATGAAATGGTAAAAGGCGAGCTTGCCACCTTGTGATCAGATATTTAATATCAAACTCCTCATAGGTCTTCACCCACACTAGCCCCAACTCTGGGTAAGTTACTCTCTCCGCCTCAATTCCTTCACCCATGAAACATCTCTAAGATATCACTGCCAAACCCACACGGCGGCATCTTGAACAGATGAGACACCGTGTGGCAATGGAAGCCTAAGGTGTGTATACATTGCAGGTACTATTACTACAAGGTCATTTGAATATCCCTAAACTAGTTTCCTCTCCAGGCAGCATGATATCACAAATGACTCCAGGTCTTCCACGAACTTTGTAATATTTACTTTTTGTCTCCTTTAACTTCCGCTTTAATTTTCTTTTTTAAGCACACTTTGAAAAGCCTGAGTTATAAATTCAGCGCTGAGCATTACCTATGGATACAGGCACACAACTGTGTCTAGACATAACGCCAAAGATAATCAAGTGGAGTGTTTCACCCCTTCATCTGCAAAGAACAGGCACAATTCCAATTTTTTTTCACAGTAATGATTAACCAAGCTCTCTTCACACTGTCCTTCACCTCAGTGTGGGATACACCAAGAACCTTTTCGTGTGGACTTGTGTGTGTCTGTATGTATGTCTACCGCATGTGCGCCGGTGCCTGCAAAGTCCAGGAGAGATTGTCATATCCCCTGGAGCTGGAATTATGAGAGGTTGCAAGCCACCTCGAGTGGCTTCTGGGAGCTGAACTCGGGTGCTCTACAAGAGCATCAAGTTCTCTACACCCTGAGTCACAGATCCAGCTCCATTGGGAACTTGATGGCATTCTGTTAATTCACTGGCAATTTCAGACACGTCTCTAGTGAACGTGGTCATTTTCTCACACATCCCCACTCCCTCTTCCACTGAAACCATTCTTCACAACCAGTTCCCCCCTATTTTCAAACACTGTGTGTGTGTGTGTGTGTGTGTGTCTAATAGAGAGAGGAAGGCGTTGCTGAAAAGAGAACCCAGGGCCTCTTGTATGTCAGGCAAGAACGCCCTGAAATTGAACTACATCTTTACAAAATGGGGATTTTCTCACGTCGTTATTATAATTGTTTATATCTCTGTCACCAATAAGAGAACTTCATTCAGAAACGGAACTCCCTAGGTAACTAGTTTGGTTTAGAGGGAATTGTAATTATTATGGTAAAGTAAGTTCTTACTCTGAATTGTGTGAACTGGATGCTAAAGACTGGAATGCTAGTGACTGTAGGTACTGCAGAGATAAATAATGCCCTGCTGCTGGAATTTATAGCAAACCATTGTGTGCGCAAGAACCCATATGTCCTGTCAAAACTAGACCAGTAACACTAATGTTAACCCAAGTACAAGGACGCAGACAACCAAACCCATATTTTCAAAGGCGTGGAAACAGTGCTCTTCGAACTTTTACAGTATCAGCTCTCCCACTTCCAAGGGATAAATAAGCCTTGCTTTTGCTAACTGACCGGTTAAGATGTTTTCCAAGAAGGAAGAGAGCCACCACCCTTCTTTCTACACTTGGCCACTGTTGACTTCCTTACCAGGTCAGTAAAAAGCACTGCCGTCCCTGATCCGGTTCTGTGGGCATTGGGAACTTCCTGTGGCGTGCACACCTTGGCTAACTCTGTTTCGCTTTGTTCTGTTCCTTGAGGGATGCTGATCTCATCCCGTGCCGCAGTGGTAGTTTTCTAGTTCACCCAATGACCTGACCCGATTCCCACTCTCCGAGGCCCTTTTGCTCACACCTATCTGTAACCTGCTCTTCTGGTACCTCCCTGATTGACACTGCTGCTCTTCCTAGTAAACTGTCACCAGCAGAGCCTGGGCACCGAGCCTTTGTCCTCCTTAGCTCTGCTGTGCTCAGTGATCTTCCTCATGGCTGTCACTTACTGGTCCTCCATTGGAGTCTTAAGCTGAATTACGTTTTACTTATTTTTAATTTTCTAAAAGTTAGAGCAGCTATCATTTTGTCATGATATCAAGCCACTAAGGTTTCTGGTCCACCTTTTAACCCTTCTCTAGTCCACTCCAGTAAACAGATGCCACATCAAGGTAGCCTCTATCCCATCTTAACCATCTACTTTCTGTTCTCGACATTCCCAGCACACCATAGGAACTGTAAGACCCCCTTTTCCTCATGCTTTCTAAGGGATAAGACACTGCATGAATACTAAAGCCAGCAGTGCAGCGTCAGCCCTAGGGATGTAAAAGCAGGAGGATTCAGAGCTCAAGGTCAGTTTTAGCTACAAAGTAGCAAGGAGAAGGCCAGCCCACGGCATAGAAAACTATCTCAAATACAATAAGATACAACTTAGCCCGTTATAATTATGCATGGAAGCCCACGGCATAGAAAACTATCTCAAATACAATAAGATACAACTTAGCCTGTTATAATTACGGCATGGAATTTCCTAAATCGCTTTTGCAAAATTATAAATGAAACTATATATGCTTTTGGAAAGTAAGAGAGTATTGAATTCTATACTGCCTACTAATACTATCCTCTTATTAGATTATTCCTTTATGAGAAAAACAGATACGACTCTATAAAAATAACAGATCAAAAACCAAAGAATACATGTAGCTTCACAAACAATGGAAGATTCACCCCAAAGCTTCCAGAAAGAATACAGCCCCGCCGACCCACTTTAGGATTTTTGAACTCTCGGAAAAGAATCTCCGTGCTCCTTAAAGCCTTGTGACAATTCGTTACAATGGCAAGGGAAACTAATTCTTGACCTCCAGCTTCCTTTGAACAGGTAGTGAGTGCCTCAAACTGTTAAGGCATAGTTAACAACCATCTTATAATCCACTGTTCAAACTAGGTCAATTGTGAAGGAAACAAGGGCCCAACTAGCAATCATTCCATGGGAGCCGCGGGAAATAGAACCATCTGAGGTACAGAACTCATGGGGCACTAATAGCAGGTGATCCTGTACGACCGTGGAGCTGCATACCTCAGTCAAAAGGACAAGGAAGTGTATCAATAATCAGCATGCCAAAAACAGGTTGAAGCCACAGAGGGAGTGTCAGCTACTGGCAACAGATAAGAATGGTACCAGTTCTCAGGCCTGGCCCCATGACGGAACGGCCCAGTAAGTTCAACGTGTTTACTTTGTTCTCAGTAAACGCTAATGCAGATTCCCACGTCCCACCCAAACATGTTAAATCAGAATTTCCAGAGGTGGGACCCAAACTCTACATTGTGAGTAGGCTCTCCGAGTGACTCCAACACATTGTTAGGCCAGGCCAAACTTTCTGAAGCAGTAAGGAGCAACGATGCTTGGAGGAGACCTTAACCCCATCTGCTAGGGTACCCTGGCCACACCCCCAAAACAATGCCACTTCTTCCACCATATTTCTCCTACTAAATACAATCTTAGTGGGGCTGAAGAGACGGCTGGCTCGGCAGTTAAAGAGCACTGACTACTCTTGAGGAGTAGTTCTGGGTTCAGTTCTGAGTACATGTGGGTACATGGCGGGATGTAACGCTCTCTCTTCTGACCTCTGAGGGCACTGCACCTACCTGCTACAGAAACCTATATGCATATGCATTCATATGCATAAAATAAAAACGAATCGTTATGGCTGGAGAGATGACTCAGTGGTTAAGAGCACTGACTGCTCTTCCAGAGGTCCTGAGTTCAATTCCCAGCACCCACATGGTGGCTCATAACCACCTATAATGGGATCTGATGCCCTCTACTGGTGTGTCGGAAGACAGAGACAGTGTACTCACCTCCATAACACAAATAAATAAATATAAAAAAAAAAAAAAAAAACTCCGAATCTTGAAAATCAACCTTATTACTCTGGTCCAATATGTCTCAAGCAACAAGATGATGGCTCCTGAGGAATCTACTCAACGTTATCCTCCAGCCTCCGCCCACACATGCTCTTATACCCAGGAACAAACACACAGCACATCACATCACACACACACACACACACACACACACACACACACACACACACACACACACAAACAGACATAACTGGATTGTTACTAAACCTTAGATCATGTCTGAACGCTCCTTTTCCATAACATAGCACTGTGTATTTAATTATTTAAGATATGTTACTAGAAAAATGTCTTAGGAGGTACAGTATACTAGTCATAATTATTAAATTGTTCTCTTATGCTGCACTAAGTAAGACAAAATTAAATTATTTTTATACTGCACTGAATTCACTATAAAAATAACTCTGCATCTTCAGTTACCCTGCTTGCGAAGTGTAATGAGGCAGACCTGGCCTGAAGAATATCAATAAGACACAAGGAACGAGTCAACTTTTGTTAAATAATAATATTTTTTTCAATCTCCTACACAATTAGAATACTGTATTTTTAAAGACATGCACAGATCACACAGGAGCATGTGAAATAAAATTTCCTTTCAATAAAATCAAGTTTTCAATAGCTAAGATACAGTTGCTTTGTTTTTCAGAGTGCTTGCCACTTAGGAGGTCAGACGAATGCCATGCATGGAACTTGACAGTAGCTCATGAAGCCTGTGACAGAAAGTTGCAAACAGCAGTCCCTGTGACTCCTGCCTATTTAATCTCCCCGTTAACTTTAAAACACCCATTACCATTGACATGTACTCAGAATTGAAAGTGGAAGAACCTGAGCAACTCGGCTTTCCCCCGGGACATTTTACCTCCTGAATGTTCGAAAGAAACACTTAAAGAGAACAAAGTATCTTTGGTAAATGAACTGGATCTTCTTTCTGCATTGAAGTTCCAGGGATCCTGTTGTCCATTAGCTCAGGCAGTAAAGGTAAGACCCAAGTCTAAGACACTGAGTGAGAAGCCATTAGAGGTTTGCTTTTGTTTTTTTGACATTAAGAGCTATCTAAAGCCATTAGCTTCGCCCTCAGACAAGGTGACCATAATGGTTCTTGCCTTCTTGACAGAATGGCGGGCTAAACCAGATTTGAAGCCAACTATAAGAATCAATTGTTTCCAGAAAACAGGGAAAGACATCCTCCCAGAATCAATTCCATTAAAAGAAAAATCAATCCTTCATTTGTATAACACTGTGCTCTACTGAGAAATACATAGGAGAAAGAGAGGATAAATTTTAAGTCCCTGCCATCTATAATTTTGCTATGCCATACAGGAAATAAGGCAAAAACAAATCAACTGTAACTCAACGTGCTACAGGACCATACGGATCGCATCACACGGGAGCTTATGGAAATTTGCATTTTGATGCTGAGGACGTGGCTAACACTGAATAATCTTCAAGTGACAGTAATGTCATGCTGCCTCCAAAACCTAGGTGGGAGATAATGACGGAAAAGGCTTGCATGAGGAGGAAGAGGAAAGAGGACTTTGATAGGCACATTCTGAGGAAACAGAAACAGAAAATGAATCAACGAGCAAAGCTGTACCCTTTTCACCTAAGAAAGCTTCTGATTATAAGGACGAAGTCTATTGTTTCTAGAGAGCTGTTGGACCACTGAGACGACGCAAGTGCCTGGAAGTCAATACGGTTATACACAATTTCAGCATGGCCACCAAGATCGAACTAGCCCACCTTTATGCTCATCTAAAAGAAATCCATCAAGCAAACAGGCACGTGGTTTACAAGCCAAACTCAAACAAGGAAATGAAACGAAAGTGGAAATTTGTAGATCCAGTTCTAGGTTGCAGGCTCCAGTCCGCCGGCTTTGGAGAAGCAGCCCCAGTCCACATAGTCACATCAGGACGTAGGGAGATGGGGTGTAGAGCATGAACTTTATTTTTTGCCTCTCAAGTAGCAGGACTTTGAGTATTTGCTTTTATTACTATGTAACCAGTTTACTGTTCTAAGCAAACACAGAGGCTTTTGAAAGATGGCTCCTTTGGTAAAATGTTTGCCCTGCAAGCATAGGACCTGTGTTAGATTATCCACAGCTTGCACAGAGAAGCTAGGCACAGCAATGCATACTTATAACCCCCAACACGGGGAAGACAGAGACAAGTGGGTCACCAGAGCTCACTGGCCAGACAGTCTGGCTGAACTGGTGAGTTCCAGGTCCAGTAAAAGAGCCAGTCCCCCAAAATAAGACAGTAAGTTATAACTCTGGCCTCAATATGCACATATGTCCATACGCATGCACAAAAGTATTCACATACTAATACATACGAACATACATACATACATACATAAATATGCATGCACAAAAGTACTCACATACTAATACATACAAACATACATACATACATACATGAATATGCATGCACAAAAGTATTCACATACTAATACATACAAACATACATACATACATACATGAATATGCATGCACAAAAGTACTCACATACTAATACATACAAACATGTATACATACATACATGAATATGCATGCACAAAAGTACTCACATACTAACATACACACACACATACATGCATACATAAATACACACAAACAAAATGCATATGCCAGAACCTAGTTTCTATAAGTCAAATGTCACAGCTAGAGGTTCACCAGGCTGGAATGTGAGCTCGAGGCTTGGGATGGCTCTTAGCTGGAATTGAGCTCATTCGAGTTATTGAAGAGTTTAGTGGCTTATTGAGTAAAAGTGAGAGCTGTATTTTCTTGCTGGCACATGGCCAGGTCTCAGATCTAACCTCCAGCCTGGGGGACCTCCCAGAGTGAGGCACTTACCACAGGAGAAGCTGTTGTTCCAATCCACCAAGCCTTCGTCTCTACATAACAAGGGACGTCTCACCACTTTTGCCTGTTCAACTGATTTCCAGCAAGGCACAGTCGCTGTCCGCCTCAAGCCAAGGGGGTTGATGACACAGAGCAAGGAATAGGGGGCAAAGATCACAGGATAACTGCCCTGCCTTAGGCGCCATGCACCGTAGTCAAAACTTCACTTTGGGGATGGGGGCAGAAAGAAAGTTTTGATTCAGCTTAAAGAACAGGAAATTAAGATGAGAAAGCAACCACTGGACAAACAGGGAAGCTGAGGGGCAAACCAAGTATCTTTTCGCTCATTGGGTGTTCAGAAACACAAATCAAACATGTAGTGTGTGCTCTGTATAAGAACTACCCAGTCTTAGCAACCATTCCCTTCGGACTGAGCACTGCATCTATAGGGAAAGAGAAAACCTGGTGCACATCCTCCCGGAACGTCAACTTTGCACTGGATAGATAAGAACTGTAAACGTTACTGTGGTGCACAGGGCCAGTATACAAAGTAGAGAATGCAAAGTGCACGCTAGGTTTTTGGATAAGACTTGAAGACTCAGAAATGTCCGGTTGAACTGTAACATTACAGATTTTATTTCCTTGTAGTTAGGGGGATCTCGATGTAAAAGCTGAGACTCGGTGCTATTTTGGGTCTACACTGTACGTTATCCTTCCTTAAATATTAATGAGAGGAAAATCTCACGGGTAAAGAAATGAATTTTTAAACACAGGGTTTCAAATACAATACACAAGTGCATGTTCACCGCGGCCTCTAGAAAGTGAACTGCAAAGGAAATCGTTATAAAGGCAATCAAGTTTTCTATACCACACAGGCGGGGGCCAAAACCTAGACTACTGTGGCTTATCCTATCCAACCATTAACCTTCAATGTGGTAAAAAAAAAAAAAAAAAAAAAACTTTGTTTACTTGGGGTTTGGTTTTCTCTTAGTCTTCAAAATTCAAACAAGTACTTTACTTTTTGTAAAGTAAAAATCCAAAATCCAGTCTCTTATTTATTTATTTATTTATTTATTTATTTATTTATTTATATTCTTGCTATTAATTGTTGACCCAGTTTCCCTGCACGTCTTAAGCCTCTGTGTAGCTAGACGGTCAAGTCCAGGTTAAAGCCAACAGTATATCCTTATGTACAAAGGATGAATCATCCCTGTCCAGAGAGCAGACCAAAGTGACATACTGCCATCTTGAATCATGTGACCAGATCAACATGGAAGGAACAGTGAGACAACAGAACAGGATCCTGGATCCCCAACACAATGAACTTATGAGCTCTAGGCTGTTTATAAATTGCCTTTAATCTCGAAGAGCAGCAACTTCTACTTTAATTGAGCCCTTGTAATTTGAGCTCTTTGTCCAAACAGCCCAACCTATGCCCTAACTAACATGGACTCCGGCAGCCGGAGGTAGTTGCCACCCTAGGTTTACTGATGTAGAGAGATTGAACTAAGTAGTGAGTAAGGAGAACACAGGAATCTGCCAGATGACAAGCTGCTGACCTTTACGATGGAACAAAACATTCACTAGCTACCTCCTTGACCGTTAGGGAGCCAGCGCCAATACCAAGCCCAACCTTCTCTTCCATAGGCCAAGGAGATGAGCCCAAACGAAGTCAACATAGCCTGAGAACTTAGATCCGGATTATCTGGAATAACATGTTCCAAAGCAAAAGCCATTACATGGAGACTTCCACAGTTAGAACAAAGAACCTGGTAGTAAGGCATTTACCAAGTACACTATTGGGAGATCGCAGCGCCAATTACAACCAAGGGCAGGAAACTCTACCGAAGGCCTCGGATGCTACCTGATGATCATCCTCAAGTTTGGATTGTCGGAAGCCAGCAGTCGGCTAAGACTAATTCTAAAGCTTCTACCTGATAGTCAAAAAGATGTTAGGGAAGACACCAGAGTGGAGAATGAGTGGTTATTATGGGAACTAGAAGCAGCCCAAGATAATTTGTATCTGGCTTTGCAACCTCTTAATTCTCCACAATCACGGGTTTCCGATTGGATGGATGTTTAGCTCTGTAGAATCTTTGTGCAGTCATGACTTATCTTTCTTTCTGAGAACTTCCCTTTACACTTTGTCTCAGTTAAGAGTTTCTACTGCTGTGACCAGAGCAGCTTGAGGAAGAAAGGGTTTATTCAGCTTACATTTTCATATCACAGTTCATCATCAAAGAAGTCTAGATAGGAACTCAAGCAGGGCAGGAACCTGGAGGCAGGAGCTGATGCAGAGGCCATGGAGGGATGCTGCTTACTGGCTTGCTCCCCATGGCTTGATCAGCCTGCTTTCTTATAGAATCTAGGACCAGCCCAGAGATGGCACCACCCACAGCAGCCTTCCCACATCAATCACTGATTAAGAAAATGCCCTTCAGGCTTGTGTACAGCTGGACTTATGGAAACATTTTCTTAATGGAGGTTGACTCCTCTTAGAGGACTTTAGCTGTGTAAAGTTGGTATAAAAGTATCCAGAACACACTTAAAGAACGAACTAAGCCTTCTAGCTTAAAGGGATATGTTAAGGATAATTAATTAGGGACTAAAATGCTGGTATGTTTCATCTTGGTTTCTTTCTGATGCTTCATAAAAGTCCTCCGAGACAAGTCAACTCTACTGGCTCCACAGAGAGCTCAGCCCTGCAACGGAGCGCATGCAACCCCTGCAGCTTGAAGAAAAGTAAGAAAAGGCTTCTAAAGTCTACACTGGCTCGACAAGGAAGCTCAGCTCTGAGGAGAGTCACGTGCGACACCTGCTAGTAGACGTTGGCTGAACGGCTAGTAAGAAGAGTCTTCGCTGGTTAAATGTCTGCTCCTCCAGTTCCACACGGTATGGTTTCGACAGGGAAGGGAAGTTTCCAGCTTGATAAAACCCCTGAGAGCCCAGCCTATCCCCCTAGACAGAGGGAGGAAAAGCCCAACAATTTATCACCTCTTTAACTATTCCTCCACAAAATTAGGGACTTGCAGAGCACAGAAGCCAAAAGTTAAAAATTCAGACTTTTCATTGTGGGTGTGACTGTGGTAACTTGGAGATAAGCCCCTCGAACTGGCCAAGAGCCTCAAGGATTCTGAAGAGGACATAGCACTCAGATACACAGAGGCACACAGCTAGACCACAACCCCTCAGACTATTCCATACGAAGAACAAACCTTGGCCTCTTTTATGCAAGAAGCTTGGAAGGTACCCATTCTCCCAGAAAAGAAGTTTCCAGGACCATTAGATCAGACCATGAAAAATAATACACATTAACACCCTCACCCCCAAGCTGGAGAGATGGCTCAGAGGTCAAGAGCACTGACTGCTCTTCCAGGGGTCCTGAGTTCAACTCCCAGCAACCACATGGTGGCTCACAACCACCTATAATGAGATCCGATGCCCTGTTCTGGTGTGTCAGATTGAAGACAGCTCAGTGTACATTTAAAATAAATAAATTAAAATAAAATAAAATCCCCACAAATGTAAAGCCAAAAATGGGAAGAAAAATCTCATATAGATTAAATTCATTCAACATTTACCTAAAATTGACTCAATAAAAAGCCTATGTACACATTAGCGTCTCCTGAAAGTCAGAGAACAGTGGAAAGTAATGAACAAAGTAAGAAGTGGGTGTGTTCTCGGCCTCTTTTCCACACACCGCATGGCGCTTTTCATGTCTCTGAAGTACAGAAGTCTGCTTTACACATTCAAGATGGATACCGAAAAACAAACGTTCTAATATCTAGCACAGACTTCAGAAGAGGACCACAGGATATCCGTTCATAAAGAATAGCCCTGTGGCACATAATCTTGATGCCCCAATTGGCACCAAAAAGCAGATCTCTTTCCACTGGGGTCTGTTTGCCACTGTCACAAGCACAAAATTCCCAAAAGCCAAGTAATATTTGTAAGCCATTTTGAGGCAACAAAGAGTTTCCTGGGGGTTAAAATACATGTATCCCCACTGGATGACATTTCTGGAGCATGCCAGATTCCCAGCCTGTGGTCCGTCGTCTGCTGATGGAATATTCCCAGCCATTACTTACCGGTTATCATAACTCTTTAACATTTTAATTCACAGCGGCGTGAGTAAATTCAGTTCACATTTGGTCTACCTATTTTGAAATGTTACAAGTGGTTTTCACCTTCTGCTCCTCGATCTGCTGGGATATTACGCAATTCTGAATTCACCGATTTGATACCTTCCTCATCTCCCCAGTATTACATTATCCCTACACACCCTAACCTCGTTTGGTCTACTTGCCCTGCTCCCACCCACAGCAACAAATCTAACCAATTCGTGTGACTGTAAATGAATCGCTAATCCATCTTTGAATCTCCTCTCCCATACACTGAACCCTCTAACAGCATTCTTTCCACCCTGCATTTTCATAGGAGGATATAAAAAAAATGGAAGCTACTTAAGCTACTTAAAGGGGAAGAAACCTTTTGAGCCACTCTCCTGGTTATGCAAGCCACTCCCTGCTTCTCAGAACAACCACACTATTTTCGTGTACGTAAATGATTTGAATAAGAGCCTTTGAAATAACTGCTGTTTACTTGAGGTATGCAACAGGTATAAGACAGAAATATACAATGTTATTAATATGCAAAATAATAGAGAGCTATTCTAATAGGAAACCAATGAAAATCCCAAGTCTCCAATGAAAGGCAAGCAGATTATTCCTTTTCTTAAAGGTAGTACCTGGGAGCTGGGTAGTTTCCTTAATGGTTAAAAGCTCTTGCTGTGGAGGACCCAGGCTTCACACCAGCACCCACATGGCAGCTCACATCCGTCTGTAACTCCAGCCCAAGGGATCCAATGATGTCTTCTGAACTCTGTGTGTACCGGACATAAATATGGTACCCAAACACGCATGTAGTCAAACATCCGTACACATAAATAAAAACACATAAATCTTTTAAAAATAGTTTAAAAGAAAGTTCTTACTGAAGAGACTAGAATGTATTCAAAGAAGAGAAAACTAAGAAGCTAGTTATAGCACACAACTGTGGGATGACTTTCATGTGTTACACCAAACATGATTCGGTATAACAAGCATGGACATGGAGTCCTAACACTCATGTTATATCATTTAAAAAGTAACAAGAAGTTATGTATGTAAAGTAAGACAGCTTTCTAAACCATAAAACTTGCTCATTAAAAACCGAGGGCTGGGCACTGTGAAATATGCCTTTAATCCCAGCACTCAGGAGGCAGAAGCAGACCTCTTTGAATTCAAGACCAGCCTGCTCTACATAGCAAGTGCCAGGCAAGTCAGGGCTTTAAAGATGTATTCTTATGTATGTGCTTGTGTGTGTTTAGAGGCACCTGCGTGTGCAAGTGACAGAGAAGGCCAGAAAAGTGTATCTGATCCCCTGGAGCTGGAGTTACTGGCTTCTGTGGGCCATCTAATGTGGGTGCTGGGAACCAAAGTTCGATCCTTTGCCAGAGTGACAAGCACTCCTAGCAACTGAGCCCTTGCCTGGCTGCGTCAAAGAACTGGAGATCTGTACTCGTGACAGCCAAAGAGTACGACCAACAACGGTACCGAGGAATAACACAATGCTTGTCCTTCATTAAGTATCTATTAGGCACACACCCACGTGCTGCTTTCAGGCTGTACAGCACCCTGACGTTGGTAATATTTACCACTCTTTTAAAGATGAGAAAAGTAATATATCAACTACCGAAAGCCAAGTTCAAGCCAACACACGGCTCTTCTCCAACGGCAGTGACGTTCCCTGGGTTATGCTGCTCATCTGGCTGCAGCCCTCCCCCGTGATGGTAATCGGATAATTGAGTAATCAACATTATAATAATGGAGTATAATTATTTATTATTTCCAAGACGGAAGGAGCCATGGCTGGGAGCTCAGCATAATGTATGCTGGCCTCATCTCCGAAGCATGCATCTGGAGGAGGAGCACCTGATGCTAACCACTTCTGTTTCCTCAGCTTGAAGAGAGTTCCGACGGCAAACTTCGGGAACAAGAACCAAATCTCGCTAATCCTCAGGTTTAGGTGGCACACAGTGGAGGTGTGTACACATCCGAAATTCATCCGAGTTATCTTTCGAATTCTAAATTCAGATAGCCCAAGTTCACTTGAAAATGATGCCATCTGAACAGTACAGAAAGATCTGAACCACGTCTTTGAGCTCATGGAGGGGGATTACAATTTGGTTGGGAAACACACCTGTATTACAGACATTAGATAACGGTTAACACAAACGCTACAAACCGGAATAATTTCCAAAAAGCAGAAAGTGATGAATGTAAAAGTCAGAGAATAAGATACACGGGAGTGAACAAGCAGGACATGGAGCTGTCTTTTTTTTTCCCCCAAAGGGTAAATGAATATTTGGTATTTTGAGTAAAGGAAGGCCATAGATAGTTGAAGCTACATGGGAATAGACCGGCCTGGAAAACTACAGAGTCAGATACACATCTATCAAATTGCACACATCTACCATAGCACATACCAACCACCATTTCTCACAGTTCCCATCACCGATGCAACCGTGGACCGCTGCCCTCGGATCGCAGCCATGCGTATGATGTATTTTGCTGAGCAGAGAGGAGATTACCTTTGGGTTGCTCAGCCTTTCCTCCCTGGTTAGCTCCCGAGACCGGCTACATTCATAAGCAGCCGGTTACTCCTTTTGTTTCTTTGTTAAATCACGTAATTCAGCACACCGCCTCTGCCAATCATTTATGCTGGCCAGGAAGTAAATGGCAAGTGGAAAGGTCAAACTGACCAGAGGAGGGGTTCCCTCAGCCGGGGGGACAAAGAAGCGGTTGGTGCTTTCCTCAGTGAGAGCATTTGTGGCATTGTGTTCTCATAGCCCCGGGCTGAAGGGATTCAGGACAGTGACATCATTGCTCTCAATGATCCGAGAGTAAAAGGCTGAGCTTGTGGGAAAATGCGTCCTATAAGAATGACAATCTGATATGTGTATTAAAAATGAGCATCGTCACATGAAAACCTTTCAGAAATAAATAGCATGGTCAAGAATCTGCTGTGTACCGAACTCAGTCTCGCCCCTTCCCAGATCTCTGAGCCCCTCCTGCACTACCCGTTTAACCACCTACTCTACCTTAGCATCATCAAGAGAGAGCCCACAGCACTGCGAGAGACCTACTGCAGCTTAGCTACACATGTCTCCTCCCATTTCTGCCCAAATGGAGGCCTACCCCATGGGCAGGATGCAAAGGGTCACCAGTGAAACTAACAGGGTAAGAAGAAATCAATCATGAGGTGCCCTGTGTCCACCATCTCTCCTCTGCTTGGCTTCCTCTTTCCCTAAGTCTTGCAACACCAGGACTGTACTCCCGAAAGAGCATGTGTTCCTGGCTCTATTGCCTGGGAAACCAAGACTATATTAAGTGCTATTAGGCTAAAAGATGATTTTTTTAAAAATATTTTCTCCAAAGGACTGATGGAAAAGACTAAAACTTTTAATTATCACTAGGGTCACGGTGGAGTGAGAACTTACCAAAAAGAAAAAAAGAAGAAAAAAGAAAAGAAATATTACAAAGGTTGGGCTAGGTTGAGCATCAAAGCACATACGATGTACCTGGCACTGTACGGGGCTCTCGGATGACTTGATCTAACGTCATTTCAGTCTCACAATAAACCTCTCGGCTTTGTTAGGAAGAGCACGGAAAGAGAAGAAAAACGGATGAGGTTTCGAGCCGTACAATGCTGGGCCTCGAACAGCAACAGAAGCAGAAGAAATGGATTCGGTGGCTCGGCCGCCTGGAGAAGTCCTAGCTGGCTATGCCAGGCCTTGAGTGTCTAACAACAATGAATCCATCTGGCAGAAATCCTTAGCGCTCCCGGTTGGGGAATGCTTGGTTTCAGCTCCTTTCACTCCACCATTCAGATGCTAATCAATGCTCAGGGGCAGCCAAGAAGAGCTTCTCCGAAGCCAACTTTTCCCCTCTTTGATAAGTCTGGTACACTCCGCAGTGCACAGGCTGTGTTAACGTCGAATGTAGTCTCGTTAAGGCCGAATGTAGTCTTTTTCTACTTATCTCTTCCACGAATTTAAATCTCATTTTCCTAAACCAAATCTTACAGGAAATTATGTGTGGTTTCTCTCAGAAAATTCCCGATGCTACTCTGGGCCCATCTCCTTGCAAAAAATTAGACATAAATAAAACATTAACAGGCGCTTTTCTAACGCATTTCATTTAAACGTTTAAAACTGTGGTGCTATTCTGCAATCTTCCTGTGTTAATATTTTACAGACAGTACTCCTTACCCTAAAATAGTATCCAAAGTCGACGGAAACTACGGAGATTCTACAGCTCTTGTGTATGAGAATCTGCGAGACGGATGTGATACATGGCATGCTGGTTAACCTTAATCGAGACATTTGGACTTAGGAACCTGGGCCAAAGTCAAGCCTCAGCACTTACAGGTGCCTGCTGCTGAGTCAGACGACCTAAAATCCATTCCCTCGAACTCACACGGTGGAAACAGTGACTAGACTCCAGCGAGCTGTCCTCTGACCTTGACTCTGAAGGTGTGTAACGAGATACACACATAAACATGGGCATGCACAGACACACAACATATATATATATACATATATATATATGAATTTATATTTAATTTTTGTTTAGGTATGGTAATACACGCTCTTCATATCAGCCCTCGGGAGGCAGACGTATCAATACTCACAGTTCTGATAATTCATAAGCAATCAGAGCCCAAACATCTAAAGACAGCCATACAACCTCTGTGAGTTCTATGCCAGCCATAACTACAGAGCTACACCGTATACCTCTGGCTTTTTAAAAAAACAATGATAATTAAATTAAACGACAGACAACCAAGGGCTGTTAAGGGAAGGAGAATCGGTCTCTCCAGAAATGAGAGTCAAAAGTTCACCTCATCCCCAAACTCATCCCCAGATGCATGCCACATATGCGCAACGTTAAACAAGCATGGTGGGTTGTTTTGTGCATATATGCAGTTCTTTATTATGCATATATTTACTTTAGTTTGCCTCTTATAAAATGATTAAAAACACATTGTTTTTCTGCTAAAAATAAAAAAATAAAAAAACTCCTGACGGGAAACAGAACACATTCCCAGTCTGTAAAACAGAAATGATCGGCATCAAAACAAAGTCCTTAGGCTGTTGTGAGGCTCAGGGCTTTGGAGGGTATTAAAGAGCCTACAGACAGACACACAGATCTTTGTCTTTCCTGTTTGCATTTCAGATACCATTCTATCTTGCAGACTTATTCTCCATGTGCAGGCAAGTGCTCATGTGTACAGTCCATGCATGGAGGATAGAGGGCTATGTCAGCTGTTATTCCTCCATCGCGGCCTTATTCTGTCGTTACTGTCTTTTTAAAAATTCACATATTGTTTGTTTTCCTCCTCTTCCAACTCATCCCAGATCCTCTTCACATTGTTTTATCTCTCTAAACAAAAAAAGTCAAAATAACCCCCCAAAGAGCATACACACACACACACATTCACACACACACTCACACACACTCACACACACTCACACACTCACACACACACACACTCACACTCACACTCACACACACACACACACACACACTCACACACTCACACACACACACACACACTCACACACACACTCACACACCCACACTCACACACACTCACACCTCCTCACACTCCACTCACACACATTCACCTCACACACACCTCACACACACTCCACACACACATTCACACACATTCACACACATACACACATTCACACATACACACACACACACACACACACACACACACACACACTCACACACACACACACAAGGAGTCCCGTTTTGGGTTGGCCACCTTCTCCTGAGCATAGGACCTTGCCTGGAGTGTGGTTGCTATACAGTGTTACTCCAATGGAAAACATTCTCTCTCCTCTTCCAATTGCAAACAGCTTTCCGGTTAGTGCCGTGACTTTGTGCCCACTTCACCTTTTCCACACTGAAACTTTGTCCCGATAGAACTTGCACAGTTCTTGGCATGTGCTGTCACAGGCTTCGTGAATTCTTATTTGGAACTCATCCTGCTGTGTCTGGAAGATGGTGCTGTTTCCCTGGAGTCATTCACCCCTGGCTCCTACCATCTTCCCATGTCCTCTTTCACACAGAGCCCTGAACCTTGAGCAGAGGTTTTTGATGAAGACGTTCTACTTAGGGCTAAGTACTCGAAAGCCCCACACTGTCCACATATCGTCTAGTTGCGGGCACATCTGTTAATTACTATCTACTACAAGAAAAAGCTTCTCTGGTGGTGCTGAGCAATGCACTGATCCATGGGTTTAACCATAGGTCACTAGAGGTCATTTTATGGTTATTTATGGTTATATTCATTTAGCAGAGGAACGCTGACAACCTTGCCTTGTGTTCCTGCCATTTAACACTGTCGAACATGGGTTCCAGCTCATGGAGTAGGCCTTACAGAAAGTGGTTGGTTACTGCCGTAACATTCGTGCCACTACTCCACAAGTACGTCTTCCTAGCAGGTCACTACTGTAGATCCCAACGTATGTGGCTATATGGTATTGATTCTTTTCCTCCTCTAGTAGCACACACACTGCCCTCCAGCACCGTGAAGGCCAGCCAGTAAAGGTAAAACTTCTACTTGGGCGCCAGCTCTATTTCTCCATGTTCAACAGCATTCAGCAATGGCGCCTTCCCATCAGGTTGCAGACAGTAACCAATAATATTAGTCAGAGACTTAATGTTTGAGGGGATTCCTTTGGCCATCAACTCAAGGAGTAACCCATTCCTGGTACTTGGTAGCATGTGATGACTATTTGCGGTATTGTTAATAAGATCTCAAAGAAACCCTCCTACCTACAATAAAGCCTTCGCCTCAACCATACCTAGGAGCAATCATGTCATTCATGATTGGTACCAAAGCCCAGAGTTGGCATATATGAGTTCCCTTCCAGGGGACCTGGCCCCTCCAAAGCAAGCTGCTGATTTGACTCTCCCATGGTATGTACGACCATCTGATTCTGCTGGCTTCTGCGGCCCACTGACTCCAAATCCAAGGGTCCTCCTCATCAACTGCTTCTTCCCATCACCTGCTCTAACCACCCCTCTCTCCTCACCTCCCTTCTCGGGATGTATTTTAAATCAGTATCTATGGACTGTCTATCTCCGTTGGGTCTATGAGGCGAATATTTCATGAATTATAGGACAGACTGCAAAACACTTTAAAAATTCACTAGACTGCCCCAATCAAGAGTGGAAGAAAAGCCACAGAAAGTCCAGAGACAGTCATGCCGGCACTCACAGACACAGGCTTTGCACCAAGTGGTCCGTACTGTACCAAGCTGACTGAGCAGATTCCCGTGTCAGCTTAAATGATCGGGATTTGAATCCCGGCTCTGCTCCTTCACGGCTGAGTGAACAAAAGCAAGGGACCCGGTTCCCTTTTGCCATTGTTTCCACGCCTCAAAAAACAAGACCATCTGCTCTCTGTGAGTCTCAAGAGGGCTAGCTGCCCGCTCAGGCTCCCTGATAAACAGGCTTGGATGCGGGGGAACAGGGTCAGGAGCAGCCCAAAGCAAACAAAAGCGAGAGAAAGAAAAGTGAACACTGAGAGGCCTTCAAGTACAAGGGCAGCTAGGCTTGGCCACGGTTTGTTACTTGCTGAAAAGAAACAGTATCGGCAGTGAGAGGCTCCCGAGAAGCAAGTTATCAAAAACTGATGTAACCTATTTGGCTGCAAGGTTGGAGAACACAAGATATACAGAGAGACTAAGAGATAGATATGCCTAACCAGGGGATCACGACTGAAAAGGAGAAAAACTAGAAAATGAATCTAAGGTCAGAAAAGAAGAGAGGTCCTATGAGGAACCCAGAGAGGTCACCCATGATAACGGACAAGGAAACCAAAAAGACTGAGTCATCTGTCCCAAGCTACAACCAACCAGGATTTCAGCTTCGGTGCAGAAACACAGCAGAACCAATAGCAACAAAAGGCTGGTGGAATTTTCCATCGGGGCCAAATTAGTATGAGATGTTCGATGTAAAAGAGAGAAAAGGAAATCGTGCCATTTTCCTTATCAAACACCCAGGGAGACACAACTGGCTCTCCAAATAAACAGACTTCCCATTGAGAGCCACGGGGAGAAAGCACTAACCTAGCAGAGAGTGAAGGTAAAGAAGTCTAAACATATTTTATGTGAATCTACCTCAAATGACTTATTCCAAACATCAGGGGGATTCAAAGAAAAAGAAAGGGTGAAGCAGCATCCTTGTCATTGCTTCTGTAGACATTTATGTCATTACATTACATTATGTCAGACATTTACCGCCACATCTCCTGGGTACAGCATGGCTTAGGTGGAGTCTACTCACAAGAGAAGGAGAACAGTGTAGCCAGAGAGCTAACATTGTTTTAATGCACTCCTCCATCTGTCCTTTCAGGCTCTTTTCTAAGGTACACACATCCCCTTGCTCAAGTTGGATGCTCCCCGGGCTTGGGCACTCAGATCTCTATAGGGCAGAAAGGGAGGGCTTTAGGTAACGCTATTTTCTTGCTAATTCTAGTAATATTGTAGAGTGTCAAGCAAGATTCAAAATTAGAGAAAAGACAGTTTGAGATAAAACTCTTCTATTTTATTCCCACTTGAAAACTCGGGAGAAATGCATCAAGATGTCAAGCTCTGACAAATCATCAGAAATCATGGCCAAAAAAAAAAAAAAAAAATCTAACGTGTTAAACAACTATGTATCGAGTAATAAAATCATCATTTACATAAATTTTATAAGTTATAGTTTCCAAAATAAGTCACTTTTAGAGAGAGAGATATCAATAGTAATTAAGAAACCGAGATAAGCAACACAGGAATTTATCCTCACATTTTGTGTTTCGGAGAAGGTCAACGTGTTACTTTAGAAATGCGAGATAAACTGGAGTATTAAAAGAAGAATTTGAAGATGCTATGGAAACTTAAAGGAGAATAATTTTTTTAAAAAAATCAAGATCATTAAGAAGAACATTAAGGGAGACATCAAAACACGTAGGCGCAATAACCATGCAGTCAGAAGTTTTCAGAATTTTCTTTAGAGCCGAATGGTTAGTAGAGAAGGATACCAAGACCAGAATTCACTCCCAGGTCAAAGGAACAAGACTGATAGGTGGGGAAATGGAGTAGTAAGCAAGGAAACTCAAAGTAAACTCTTTATTCACTTGTCTTTAAACAGAAAATTTTGGAAAACACGTTTTAGTGTGAAAAAATGCTTAAGGCAAAATTTTAGGTTATTGGCAATTAAATACTGATGACAATGAAATGCTCTTGGAAGAGTAAAGGCCGACTCCCAGGGTTATCCAGACACAGGAGCAAGCTCAAACCACGGCCCAGAACAAGCTGAGAATACACAGAGGGACGCTAAGCACCAAATGCTGAATTAAACCAGTGCCTGGCATATGAAACAGGCAGAACTTCCTAAGTGTGCAAAACACTTCCTCTGCTCAAACCTCCCAAGTATTTTGAAGAAAGGGGTATTTTAATGGACACATACCTTCAAGAAATAAGATCTCAGGATTGTTGGATGTAAATAATTAATAATAATAAATAATAATAATAAAGAACTTAGCAAATATAGAAGCCAGTTTATCCAAAGCATCATTTAAACCACTGATTGAATAAACTTTCTCAAGTTGGTCCTGAACTGCAACTGTACAGGGCAATGAACGAAAATAAGTAACCTATCAAAACCACACACTGGGAATACTGTGAATGACTGATAAAGATTCCTCATGCTCGATCTTGCTCTCTCTTGTTTTCTTACCCTCTTCCCCCTTGTCCCTTCTCTCCCCATTCCCCTCCCCGCTTCTCTCCATGTGTTCATGGCCGGCCTCTACTCTTCTCCTCCTCCTCCCCTTCCCCTTCCCCCTCCTCCTCCCCATCTCCTTTCCTTCCCCTTCCCCCTCTTCCTCCCCATCTTCCTTCCTTCCCCTTCCCCTTCCCCCTCCTCTTCCTCATCTCTTTCCTTCCCTTCTCTCCCCCCCTTCCCCTTCCCCTCCCCTCCTCCCCTTCCCCTTCTCTGGTCTCTCTCTGCCTTTCTCTGCCCCACTACCTACTCAACTCCCCTCCCCATGCCCTGAATAAACTCTGTTCTATACAAACAACAACAACAAAAAGCCAGTTCTAGAAGAGAAATGTACCTTTAAGGGAATTTTATACACATTGGGAAGAGATACTAAGGAAACTGTATTATATATTACACAAATGGATCTCTCTACTAAACATGGAACAAAACATTAGAAACAAGCCTGTACTATCAAATCACCTCTGAAGTGAGACAAGGAGAAACCTGATTCTTATGCCCACACACTACCATGACGGTCCTGGGCTAGGTTTAGAACTAGGTCCTTTACTTGTTCTCTGAAGAGTTCTGAGATGTTTCTAAAATCACGCTGCTTCGAAATTAATCCCCACCCGCGATGTGCTACTTTTCTTTCTATCATGATAAATGCCACAACCAAAAGGAATTTAGGAGCAATGGGATGATTTCACCTTTCATCATGAAGGGGAGGCACTGAGGGAACTCAAGCAGGCAAGGACTGGAGCAGAGACCATGCTTACTGGGCTGCTCTCCAAGGGTCACGCACCTTGTCTTTCTCTGCCACCCAGGACCACCCACCCAGGGGTAGCACCACCCACAGTGGCCTGGGTCCTTCCACATCAATCCTGAATTAAGAAAAACATTTTCCAGTAGATTGACCCATAGGCCAGTCTATGGAACATTTTCTCAATTAATGTTTCCTCTTCCCAGACGACCCTAGCTTGAGTCAAGTTGGTAAAACTGATCAACACACCTTGTTTTATTTACTGAAGGTCTCCAGAAAACGTAAAAACTGTAAAGCAATCCTATGGTGTCCTGTACTGTATAGTCATACTTTTATGAAGATGTATATTTATATGCTCACTGTACTTCTTGATAACTGCCCACCATGGACTCCTGATTCAAGAATGTGTATTATCCCCACTTGGAAACCGAGAGTCCAATAACGAGCCTTTCCCACAGTGGTGCAAGAATGTGGATTCCTTTCAGATGATCCTTCTTGACACCAAAGCTGTGAATCGTTCCTTCACACATGCACGGATTTATTCGTTAAAGATTCGCTGGGCATTCTCTACAGAAGACCAGGCTAGGCAGTGAGAAACAAAGAGAATACATGGCCTTTGCCCCTTATGCAACTCAGTCTACAGTCTTCAAGATAAGCAAGTTTATCATCTAAAAATATGTTGAGATCACCCCAAACCTCAAAAATTAAAAATAAAAATTGCTAAAATATGAACAACATAGTAACTTCTATAATTAGAATTTTCAACTGTGTTGTATAATAGCTTTAACATATATATGTATATATATATATATCATACATACATGTTCTGTATATTTGTACATGTATATGTTTGACACTTCTAGCTTAGATAACTTACATTATAGTTGCAGGCGTTGAAGCCTATCTTCTAGCCCAGCTCAGCTGTCACTGTCATGGTGGCTTAAGGGAAGTTATTCAGTTCCCATTAGTCTAACTTCCAGTATGTAAAATGAAGGAAAGTCTTATTCGAGTTTCAGTTTGTTAAAAATTATCGCTTGAATACAGTTAAATAATAGGGTTTACTATGAGGAAAACTGAAATGAGGCAAGAGAGGAACGAGTCAGAAAATACACAAGATTTTTTTTTTTTTGAGAAGAAACAAGAGCAAAAGATGAATTGGTGAAGTGAAGCCAAGAAATAAGGAGGCAGTCGTTTGCCTTGAAAACCTTCAAGTCTGACTGCCAAGTGAAGTGATAGATAGAGGCCTACGATGTTCCGGGCTGTGTCCATCCAGAGGGAGTGCTGACAGAGCTTTGATTGGGCACTGTTACAGCTTGGGCAGAAACACAGTCCCAACGGTGTGCCATACATAATTTTAAAATAAATAAGACTGCTGCTATGTTCCTAAACTGAATGTTATATACATTTCAAAGAATTATATAATCTTGAATTCTTTCTCTTGGCAAATTAGCAAGATGTCAATACTACGTTCACACCAGTTTGGAAATATTTATGTTACTCCAAGTAAGATACGTTACTATTTCAAGCCTACAATCCTAAACAAATTCTTCCAACAGAAAGGAAACTTCCCTTGCACCTTTCTTCCAATTTAAGAAAGAAACAGAAGATAGCTATTGAAATGCATAATAGAGACAAATCTTAAGTATTTACCCAGCAAACTCATGCTTTACAACTTACTGTTCAGTTTTCCTTAACATTAAACAGCTTCCAAAGAGACTAAGTAAAAATACAGGACTGTTTTTAAATGTCTACACAAAATAACTGCAACATTGTTTAAGAATGTCTACATTTTATTTTTTTTAAAAGAAATAACATCCACGTAAGACAAACCAAGGGTGTTATGTAAAATGTAGCCATCTAGTAAATGTACAGCTGCGGTGAGAGTCAAGCAAAGCACGCTTGGAAGGTTTCCTCCAGTTCTTTAAATATCCCCGATGAGGGAACAAAAAGCTAAGGGCACTCTTCCGTGCAGCCGCTTTATGAAGTGTGTACACACTTTCCAAAACCGACCGCTCAGAGTCCCACACCATCGTCAGATGTTTCCGACTAACAGACGGTCCTGTGTTTGAAACAGAAGACTGCCTTGTTCACCCTGGTGACTGAAAACATGGAGCTGGTCAAGCTTACCTCAGCCATGAAAATAAAAACATGCAATAAGGAAACTACAGATTCTCAGTGACAGACAAACAGTAACTGGACAGTTACGAACTGTCATTATATGTATGACTAACGCTTTATTTTGTATATAGAATCTCAGCCTTCCTGGACACCCATCCTGAGAACACCTCAAAACCCTTCTGGAAACCCCAACAGCAGCTTCAAGGTACAGAGCACACTATGTTAAAAGGGGAGGGGGAAGCTATTATTCCTCCTCCAAAAAAATGTTAGGAAATTTCCACCTTTTAATTAACATATGTTTGGATACAATGCAAATCAAGGTCTTGTGGTATTTCAAGTTCATTACAATGTGACTGTGTCTCCTTGAGCTGGAACAGTCTTCTCTGTAGGCATCCAATTCCAAGGCCACAGAAAGTAGAATCAACTGGTAAGGAACTCAAGGACTGAATCCCCAAAGCATCACACTGAACAGGGAGACTCTGACGGAGTTTCTGCCCAAGCTGTAACAGTGCCCAATCAAAGCTCTGTCAGCACTCCCTCTGGATGGACACAGCCCGGAACATCATAGGCCTCTATCTATCACTTCACTTGGCAGTCAGACTTGAAGGTTTTCAAGGCAAATGACTGCCTCCTTATTTCTTGGCTTCACTTCACCAATTCATCTTTTGCTCTTGTTTCTTCTCAAAAAAAAAAAAAAAAATCTTGTGTATTTTCTGACTCGTTCCTCTCTTGCCTCATTTCAGTTTTCCTCATAGTAAACCCTATTATTTAACTGTATTCAAGCGATAATTTTTAACAAACTGGAACTCGAATAAGACTTTCCTACAGAGATTCATATATTTGAATGGTTGGTCCTCAGTTGACAGAACTACTTGGGAATGATGGAGGAGGTGTGCCACAGGAGGTAGGCTTTGTGGTGTCAAAAGCCCACACCAAGCCCTGTATCACTTTCCCCTTCTCTGCCTGCTACCTTTGGATCAGGGTGTGAGCTTTCAGCTGCTGCTCCAGCACTATGCCTGCCTGTTGCCACACGCCCCACCATGGTAGGCATGGACTAACCCATTGCAAATGTAGCCAAGCCCCCAGGCAGATATTCTTAGTAAGTTGTCTTAACTACGCGTTTCGTCACAGCAGTAGTAACCCAAACTAAGATAAGAATATTCCTCTAGTCAATTCCCTCATGAGCCAAAACCAGTGATCTACCTAATTACATAGAGTGATTTTTCAATTCACACAGATCATGCCCTATTCTGAAATTGTATAAAAATCTCCCACTATTACATTTGGAGCAAATGGATTTGTTCAGGAATAAAGCAAGAGACAAACACTTATCGGGGATACAAAAGATTTAATCAATACTATTAACTATTTCGATCTATCTGGCGTCTACAGAACACTAAACATAGCCACTGTGGAACACGTACTCTTTTTCCAGTGTATATGTAACAGGTTGATAAGCTCGTGTCTTCGACACTTGGTCCACAACTGCATCATCAGAAGATGGCGGAACCTTCCGGACATGGCACCTGGCTGTCCGCAGGTCAAAGGAGCAGGCTTGAGGGTTATAGATCAGTCCTACATTTAACCTGAGCTCTCCGCTTCTTTTTCTTTTTTTCTTTTTATAAAGAATCACGGGGACTATTGACGGTTGATGACTTTTTCTTATTATTTATTTAATGTATGTGAGTACACTGTCTTCAGACACACCAGAAGAGGGCATCAGATCTCATTACAGATGGCTGTGAGCCACCGTGTGGTTGCTGGGAATTGAACTCAGGACCTCCAGAAGAGCAGTCAATGTTCTTAACCGCTGAGCCATCTCTCTGCTTCTTCTTAACTCTCTGTATTTTGAGGCAAAATAAATTCTTCCCTTGCTTCCCTGTGGCAATCTGTCACAGCAAAAAGCATTGTCTTCACTGGGTGACCATTGCTATGATATGAAACGCCATGACCTAAGCCGCTTGGGCGGAAAGGGTTTATTTCAGCTTACACTTCCACATTGCTGATCATCATCGAAGGAAGTCAGGACTGGAACTCACACAGCGCAGGAACCTGGAGGCAGGAGCTAAATCAAAGGCCATGGAGAGGGCGCTGCTTATTGGCTTGCTCTCCGTGGCTTGCTCAGCCTGCTTTCCGACAGAACCCAGGACCACCAGCTCAGAGGTGACCCCACCCCCAATGGGCTAGGCCCTCCCACATCAATCATTAACTAATGTAACACCCGACAGGCCTGAATATAGGCTGAACTTACTGAAGAATTTTCTCAGTTGAGACTCCCTGCTCTCCAGTGACTCTAGCTTGTTTCAGGTTGACATACGACTAGTCAGCACAAGCACAGTAGCCAATAAATAGACAGCTCACAGGACGGCCCTTCAGAGAGCCTGAATCATCCTATTTCTGCTGCAGTACAACTGAAGTGGGAAGCAGCCAGGGAGATGACAATAAAACAAAAGCTTTCTACAGAATAGAAAAGGAAGAAACTGTAGAACTCTCTCCCTCCCCCGGAGAGAGGATGCCCTGAGAATTCACAACCCTCCTTGATACCATCCTCCTCTTTGCAAAGCCTTTCCTTTCACCTTCCCAATTCATCCTTCCTTCAAAGCCAACTTTAAACTTACCTTGGTTGCCAGGAAGCAGTTGTCATTATTAATTTCCAACTGCAATGCTGTCCATATCTCTATTAGCGCCCAACCAACTCTTGTCATGAGGAATTATTTAACGTCTGGCGTGTCTGAACCCTAGCTCTTAGACACAAAGGTCAGCTATTTGGTGATATAATTTGCATCTTAGAGCCTCACTATCCATTGATTGATCCGTCAGCAGTGATGCGTTTATTAGGTAGCAAGCTCTCAGGTTCAACCCCAGACCTCCTAAATGATATGCATACTTTTTAAACTTATTTTTATTTTCCAGCAGTGTCTTATTATGTAGCCCAAGTTGGCCTCAAACTTCACATCGCCATGAACCAGTCTACTCCCAGGCTGTTTCCCAGGAGTCTGTCACTATTCCCCTGATTAGAGTCTGTACTGTAACAAGAGCTGCAAGTCAGTAGGAAAATCTATTGAACGCTATGCCTTATGGTACTGCTTTCAAATTCATCGCATTTTAAATAGAAGCAATCTAATAAATATGATTCAAGTTTACCTAAAAATAGGCTGGGTTTTGTTTTGATGTTTTGAGACAAGATCTCACTATGCAGCTTTGGCTGGCATGGAATTCCCTATGTAGACCAGGTCGGCCTCAGACTCAGTAAGAGATCTTGCCTTGCCCTTGCCTCTGCCTCTTAAATGCTAGAGCTAAAGGGACACACCCCCACACCCAGAATGGCTTTGATTCTTAACAACCAAGGAACACAGAAAGAAGTAAAGGCCAGGAACAAAAAGTCGCTTTCCAGGAATACAATGTTTAAGGGTGCATTACAGCAGACCTAAAGTCCACGCACATGACAACATACTGTGACCATTTGAACAGGCTTTATTTATGTCTTTATTACCTGCTCTAGACATCTGCAAATATATGCTGATGGTTAACCAGTCACTAAGAATAATGGCACACCACAGGAAACAGAAACGAGGTGGTGGTTTAAGCCTCTTCCGCCACTAAGTAGATGAAAGTTGACACTTCAGTCATTTTATAATATTTACTCCAAAATTGACTTAGTGCTTTTGCTTTTAAATGCTACCCTAAAACTATTTCTAGGCTTACAAGTTTATATAATTTACGGGAATACCAAAAAACACGCATATTTATGGAGTAAGGAAAATAGAGTCTCTCATTTAGAATAGGCAAAGGTGAATTCCCTTTCTGTTACTCTGGAGGACTTGTGATATGGTTCTGAGATGTGAAGCCAAAGGCACCATTCACCACGCCCCCTTCTTAAGAACACACAATTTCTCTTCTAGCCTTTAATTCAAATATGCATCAGAATTACCTATGCATATTATTCAACTTTATCTTTTAAAAGAAGAAAGCAGTTCATTAGGAGGTAAGGTACAGGATAACTGGAGTTGAGGATGCAGCTCTTCGGCAGACGCATGCAGACGCTTACAAGGCTCTACATTCAAGACGGGTAAGGGATGAGAGACAAAACCCACTGGAACTTTATTTCGACACAGCAGTATTTAAAAGTCATTGTTTCTAGGTTAAATAGGTAAATTAATAGCTTGCATTGGGTGCCCAGTTTCTTTCTCCTGCTTTGGAAACAACTGGTCCATTCTTTCCTCTTGCTGATGCCTATTCTTCACTACTCCATTTAAGCAGAGCATCAACACCTAACCCCTGGTCTCTCTGACGGGAGAGAAAGAATACTTTCAAACGAGGTCTCTTAGGGACAAGCAGGAAGTGTCACCATGTGTCCCTATCACACTCACGTCTTTGTTCTGTGTAAAATACTGACAGATACTAAATACTATAAGGACTCACTGATACAAATTATTTCAAAGCTGGCCATGCCATGGGAAGTGAAAAGAATCATACATGTATCTGGGGATACATGTATTCAAGCAGCCTACTGTTTGTCCATTTAATGTGGACTATGGGATTAAAGTCACATATGAAATTCTACATATTATTCCACACTGTGAATAATGAGTGGACCAAAGTTTTAATAAGATATCACTTTATATCCTTCAAAAAATTGCCATTGCTTTTGGTGACTTGGGACGACAGCTCAGCCTCCACAAGCAACACAGAAACCAGGATGCATATTCACTTTCCTTTGGGTAACGACAGAAACCTTCAAATCCCTTCACTGGATGGCTTAGGACCATCCAGTTGCAAAGGACAGGGACAGAGAACTTGTTTCCACTGAAAGTGTTTCATGCTCACTGGCTCTAAAGTTTACTCAATGACAATAACTTGATATTTAGTTGACAGCTGTGTAATACCAATGCAGCCAGAAAAGTCACTCTTTGGAAAAGCGATTTTTAAAAGCTTTTAAATAGTTTTTAGAGGATGTTCAGTGGGGATGATAAGCATTTGATCCAACTCAATTTGATGCCTAAAGGACCAGAGAGTCCCACAGGGTCAGACAAAATGTCACCGAAGCACCCCTAGAAAGAACAGCCCTCAGGCAGGCAGGTCAGAATCGATAGACACAGCATTAGGCAAAGAGCATCCTGAGTATGAGATAAACGTCTCAATGGATGTGCAAGCGCCTCAGGCAGATGTCAGCAGAATGACCACAATGCTCTACTCTGATCGACATCAAAACTTCAGTCAGCCCAAAAAAATATTAAAGGTCTCTCATGAATTGATCACTGTTCTGGACACTGTGAAACTAGTCATTAAGTGACAAAAAAAAAATTGCTTACTTTAGTAGATGGGAGAGTCTGTGCTAAGCCCTCTGTGAATACAGTGATGCCTTGTGGTCGATGTTGGTCACAGAGTTCGATGATGAACTGAGCAGAAAGCACGGGCAGTCGCTAAGGCACAGTGAATGGCAAAACAGCGCAAATGCCTCAAACCGCGATACAAGGCAGGGCCAAAAGTTCAGTTTCTGGGCTCAGGCTACTGGAAGGCCAAGAATAAAGGTCTAGTTCATTCGGCTAAATAAGTCGATGCCTGCATCAAGTCTAAAAAGAAACGAAGGAAGATGGCGAAGCAGAAAGACTGTTCTGTTCTTCTGAGATCCTGAATGAACCTCTGAAGAGTGGGATGGCTCTGTGTTTAAGAACAGGATCTGGTCAGACGCTGGGAACCGTTAGAAACATGTTAGTGTTAGATGGCCTAACTTCAAAACACAGGCCATGTCAGGAACAAAGAGGCCAAGAGATCAGTAGAGATGTGCTCAGAGTGAGAGTGGGGATAGAAAACAATCTGAAGGCAACGAAATGAAATTCTTGTCCGAGAAGCCTGGAACAAGGTAGGACAGAGCAGAACAATACGTCGCTAAGTCAGAAGCCCTGGCTTTTAATTCTTGGTATGGTCTAGGTGAGTCTTACTCATCTTTTTCGTTTATTCTTTGTCATTTATTTTTTTGTTGTTGTTGTTTGCTGTTTTTCAAGATGGGGTTTCTCTGCATAGCCTTGATTGTCTTGGAACTCTCTCTGTCGACCAGGCTGATCTGGAACTCAGAGAAGGCTGCCTACCTCTGCCTTCCGGGCGCCGGGATTAAAGGCATGTGCCCCTGCCATCTTAAAATTAGAATAACACAAACCGATCAGAAGACTCAGATGAGAAGTTATGAGTATTCTCTCTCTAACCTACAAGAAACCAGGGGCTACGTAAAATGTAGCTGTATTCTGTCCATGGTTAGCAGACAGGAGCAGTAATTCAGCCACTACATAGTAAAGACCAGAGCTAAAGTAAAAACGATGTGAACTCTTAGCACTGGGAGAGGAGAAAAATACAGTACGTGAGTCTCTGCTAAGACAGAAGCTACAGTGTTGGCATCTAGGGGTATGTGGAAGCGAATTCTTATAAAAATGTAAGAATTAAGGAGAGAGATGGATACCATATTCAGACAACATGAGCCATACAAGCGTGAGCTACTCTGGAGGCTAAAGTGGAAGGAATGGAGAGGCTCAAGGCTGTCCTGAGTCATAGCAGGGATTCAAAGTCCTAGGTAAGAACCTATCTCAAAGTTTAAATAAATAAACAAACAAGGGGGGAGCAGCTGTCAGTCCCAGGCCACCAAAACAAAAACAACACACTTTTTATTGCATACTGATCCTAACGTGCTATCTGGGTTTATTCACACGAATCTGAAGTTCACTCTTCCAGGGTAAATGCACACCTTTCCCTGGCTGCAACCAATTAAATACTGACTCTTCCGCATCGATCTTTGAAGCAGACGGCTTCCCTATGATCCAAGCTCATACGTCCACAGACAACCTGACATCCTCCTATCGCGATGCCCGGTATTCAGAGCATGTCAACTTGACACAGAGCTACTGATCTCATCACTCTCTCGAAAACATCAATTTCCTCTAAAACTCACTTTCCTCTTGGGAAGCCATGTGCCTGCTACTATCTCAAAGGCACACCTAACAGAAGACTGAGGACTGGAGCTGTTAATGACAACAGAACTCTACCAGTGGCAAATGTTCAGCATACCTGGGGTCCTTGTTGAGATCTTTGTATCTCAACACACCATCATTCTACCCAGGGGGGAAAAAAATCCACTGGGATTGATGAGGACACATAGGAAAAGAGATATGCAAATAAAAGGAGACGTTTAAGTTGCACCAAAATGGCATCAGAAAGGAAATAGTCTAGAAAAATTCCACAGAGGCTATTGTGTCTATCGCGGTCAAATCAAAGCTGACCAAGCAGTAAACACTATTAACTACCAGGAAAAGGATATGTGGATGATGTGTGAGGATTTACATGCATGCTCAGATGTATGCGTGCACTTACGTTTCTGTGGGTATGAATGAACAGCTGCTCATAAATCTTTGTGATATAGATAAGAGATAGATAGATAGATGATAGATAGATAGATGATATATATGTATATGTATATATATGTATATATATATATATTGAAGTTTATATGAAGGAAATGAAAAAAACAAGATTAGTACAGAGTTGGAAAAGCATTAAGAAGGTTAGGCATAATACTGAAGATTATGACGTTGCAATGACTGGATTTCATGGGACTTAATCATTAAGTCCTTAAATTGCCACCATGGAAAATAATGAAGTCCTTGCTTCTGCCTCCAAAGGTGGCTATTGTGATTACAATGGCTGCCAGGGCCGACTCCTCCAACAGGTTACACATGGTGTGAGCACCTTCGTTTTTGGCACGTTTTATAAAAGAGCCTTGAGGTCTTGTACTGACATGCAGACTCTCCTAACCAAGCCGAGTTCATCTTTTTTCTCCCTCTGCTCTCTTCTTTTAGGGGTTAAATCCAGGGCTTCAGGCATTCAAGTAATCTATGTAGCTGCATCCCCAGCCCTTGGACTGAATTCTTTACGGGCAAGATCCATAGCCAACTCATCACGCACTACCCTAGCAGAGCACATTGAGCCTTTCTTCTGTTCTTAGCAGGTTTCAATAGCAAGTTGAAACAACTACAGTGATAGATGGGTTGATGTCTATATGCAGGTGAGGGCGGGCACAAGATAAGGCAAGGTCTGTGATTGGGCAGTGAGAAAGAAAGGCCGGCTGAGAATTTTAGAGATGGGACAGAGAGTATGGAGAAGGATAAGGAAGGAAGATGGAGGAAGAGAAGGACGACCCAGATCGAAGTGGCTTTATATAGCCATAGGTAGGTCAATCTCATAAGGGATGGATAATTTGTCTGATCTAGGTGGGCAGTTTATATCAATATCAATTTGCTCTGAGTTCATTGTGCGGACGCTTTGTGGATTGAGAATTGACTGATATAAATCTGATTGATAACTTACAAGTCACTAGAGTTTTGATTTTGCTGGGCTATGGGGATTTGTGACAGCTAACCGCAAGACAGGCAGTGGTTACATGGGGCTGGCTTGGCAGTGACCCGCCACGGTTACTTAAGAGAGATGAGTGGTCACTGCTGGGGCTTGCCATGGAGGCAGGGAGACGGCCTCTGGGGCCAGAGAGTAGCCGGTGCTAGCGTGGAATGGTGTAAAATCCTTTTTTGATATTTCCCGCTACGGTGATATATATTAAGTCTGAGCCAAACTTAAATGGAATGGTCAGAGATGAGAACCCTTACCGCCCTTAAAACTTCAACTCTTTTGCTACTAGGATAGGTCTAAGTAATTCCCACTATACCATGAGCTTTTTAGTAAATCCCTACTAAATGTTTGTACAAAACAAAGATATAATTCACTTCACACTCAAGACCTGAGTCACAAAGAGGTGTCGCATAATTTTTCTACAGGACCCTTTACCACACCCCGCAACGAATCAGGGGAACTGACGTAAAGAAACGTAAACTCAAAGACCGACACTGGCCAAGGCACGTTTTAAAGACGAGATTATAAAGGAAATGTTATCGCATGAATATAACTATATCTAATATTCAAAGGAATTACAAAGACGATTGCTTCTGGAAGCAGAAATTCTTGGGGGGGTGCTTTTTTTTTTTTTTTTCAGGGAAATAGAGACTATGACTCTGATTCGAATATACACAAAGCATCTAAAATACGTAAGCACGGCCTGCACTGTCGATGTGGGGATTTTAACTGTGACTGTGAATGGTACTTGTCCTTTCTTATATGGCACTGTGGGTAACGAGGATGCTGTCTCAGAAGGTTAGAGTCAGGTGGCTCTTCTGCCTGGCAGAGAGAGCAGAATGTCTTCATTCTCTGAGCAGTGTATGTAGCTCTCTGCTAATGACCTCTCATTACCGCATCCATTTAACTGTGAGTCAGTCAGCTTGGAGGACCGACTTAGCTCAGTAAGGAGAGGACAGGTCGGGAGAAATGATCATCGCCACTCAGAAGCAAAAGGTGGGAGAGAGATCTCCGAGGGTGAGAAGAGGAGGCGGGCCAGTGGGGACTCAGACACAATTAGGGAGCAAAGGGCTGGAGAGCACAGGCTACAGGTTACAGAATAGCCAAAGAAGAGCCGGAAGGTTTCAAACACCTTGACTGAATGACCACGTGGTTTGCAGTTTATTAAATTATAAGTCTGTATCTCATAAACAAGCACGAAGATGTCAATTTCAGAAGGAATAAAACTGAATTAATGGGAAATGTAGAGCCAAGAGGAGAGAAGAAATCAACCAGCCCTTAGAAGTTCCTCGGCAGACGCTATGCTAACATGGCTTTGCTGCCTCGAGTCATCGTATTTGTGCTTGGGAATTTAGGCACGGCGCAGAACCAAAATCGGTGCCTTCGAACCTTCCCGTCCTCCTCCTGCACTCCACCCTACGGTAGCTTAATGAGAATGCCCTCAAAGGCTCACATACGTGAACGCTTGGTTTGGAGTTGGTGGAACTGCTTGGAAAGAACTGTCTGTCTGTCTGTCTATCCACCCACCCACCTATCTCTATCTCTATCTATTATCTATCAATCATCTATATCCATCCATCCATCCATCCATCGCCTATGAATCAAGATGTAAGCTCTCCAGCACCATGCCTGCCTGCCTGCTGCCATGCTCCCTGCCTTGATGACCAGGGACTTTAACTAACCCTTTGGAGCTGTGAGCCATAATGAACTCTTTTAAAACTTACCTTAGTCATCGTGTCTCCTAACAGCAATTAAAAAAAAAAGTAACTAAGACACACGCCTAATTAGTGATGTTTCTTTGAAAAGCACAAACACTGGCCTAGACGAACCAGCCTCTCAGTGAGCAAACGCAAAACATAAGTGGCTTACCCTTGTACTGCTGTCTTTATCAAAAGATGCCCAGCTGTCCTGCACACGCATTCTAAGGCCACAACAAAAGAGCCAGTCAGATTATTATGTTTATATTTATGCAAAGGTAAGCACAAAACTTTCAAAGTTTCCCAACAAACTCTGATCAGTAAATATTAGAAAGCAAGAATCAGCTTGTTTGCTAATGCTAATATATTTTAGACTGTATTATCTAGGTTCATTCAGTCTCTTGGTGAGTTCTGTTCAGGGGTCTGTCTGTGTGTGTGAACCTCTGTCTGTATCTCACATTCGTTCTATATCCAAGTCATGGATTCTTGATTACAGTTTACGTGAATCCCCGAATGTACTACAGCCCTCCGGGGGTCATAGGATAAAAGGGAAAGCTGGACAGCTAACTTGCCACAGGCCTGGGTGACACGGAGGTGAAATGATTCACAAAGTGCCCAAGGTTAGACTGGTGACAGCGCCCACACGCAAACACAGTCTAATGGCAACTTTCAATTCTGAGGAGCCCAGGTAGGTTCAAAGAGAGCCCCATTGGAACAAAAGAGGTTAGGCTTCCCTCACAGAAAGGAAATTTTCAAATTTTTACTTAATCACTTGTGCTTGGTTTCAACATCCAGAGAAAGTTATATAAACCAATCAAGGCAAAAACCCAAGACAGGACAAACAAAATAGATTTAAATAAAAACTAAGACCCTACAAGTACGAGTGTAATCAATGATAAGTCGTATTACCTTAATAAATCTTTAAATAACAGCTTGGTATGGCAAAAAGATCTCTGCTCCGACCTCCTTGGGGGTTTAAGACTGATCCAGACTTTCACAGTGAGGTATGCCCACTCACATGCAAATGTAAATTAGGTCCAATGCCCCTGATTTTTAACAAACAATGCCAATGACCACTCTGTTAACTCCGGGTGGGGATGAGGAAGAAGTACCTACCCCGAGACAAATGCCTTACTTACCCAAAGTACATCACCGCTGAACTAAATAGTCCCTCTGTCAAGTTATTTGTCTGCTATGGGAAAAAACAATAACGGCAGTCGTAATTGCCACTTGAAATGATTTATTAAATGCCAATGTATATTTCTGGCATCATTGCGAAAAGTCAGACAGATATAGCTATCATTTAATACGTATATACATATTCCTATATATACAAATACAGATAGAAACACATAACATATAGACACACTTGCCTGCATACATGCTCTTATATATGTATGATACAATTTAATATAGTACAATTACTATAATTTAATACTACAATTTAATATAGTATCCCTTTAATTCCAACAACAAATGTATCACAAATTATTCTCACCTATTCAGGCCATGTAGACTTTCAACATTTGAGCAACTAATGCACTGTTTCCACTTGTAGTGCTCTAGTGAAAGGGAAGAAAATAATGGAATGTGGATGAGATAGTTCCCACCCACATTACCAGACTATCCCAAGTCATCCTCACTGATCGTCAACCGCTGTTCTGGACAGGAGCAGTTGTCTCACGTTACAAATGAGCAAGGCTGACGAGACCACTGAGGCACCCGCCTCACAGCCTGGCCTTAGTAGACACTGGAATTAACCGACACAGATCACAACCACCCACACGCTCTAACAACGTTTTCTAAAAATAGAATAAATACAATCCAAGCATCAGAAGATACTAACTGTCACAAAACTGGTATCAAATTATGCTCAAACTTAGAAGTCCAGCATCATTAAAAGCCTTTGAATTACTCAATGTTGACAGCAATACTCTCGGGAATCGTGTGAAAGATAAATGAAAAACGGGATGTCCCGGAGTGATAGAAAATAAACTAAAGCTAACGAAAGAAATTTTACATTCAAAGACAAGAACCGAACTGGTGGGGAGGAAGGAGTAAAGTCTAATTACATAAGAAATCAGTTTAAAAATAAAACCAGGGACAACTAAGAAGGCAAGCTAACCAATGAAAATCCGACCCAGAACACGATGCTGCATTGTCTTGCATGCACTGGCAGTCAAAGAAATGGATGCTACACTTGGGTTGAAGAAGCCAGGGAGCCAGGAATGAGATCCACAATCTCGAGTTCATGGTTCATCCACAGCTTCCGGTTTGGGACAGGACAGATGCACACCAGGTGAGCAGTAGACTGCTGGAAACAGGTTCTCTGGGCTGAACTGAGACAGAAAGTGAGAGAGGTGCCTCACAGAGCCTCTCCGCGGCCGGCCCGGTTACAACCCTATATTGGGCTCATCACCAGTGGTTTAGTATAGTACTTAAGGCAAACGTCTACAATGCTCTCATAAGTGTGTCTTGATCTGAGGTGCAAAGTTCCGATTAACCATCAGTCCGTCTTTTTCTCAGAAGCTTGCCCATTCTGGGTGAGCAGCACCCCAACCTTTGACCTCAGGAAAAGGCCGAAGGTAAGGTTACTGCCAGTGAACACGCATCGGGAACAATAAAAGGAGATGACAGCACAGCGTTTACATCTATATCTGTACTAAACAACGCTTACTGGTTCAATTTACTGAATCTAACATCCATCACATTAAATTACTGAAAAGGGAGAGGGGAATGCGTATTCGAAATGTGATTCCTTAATGTAAGTTTCTGGAAAACACTGTAAAGTGAGGGTGTCAGGCTCAGGCTACCAAGGATACATGCCGATTACCTGACTAAGATAGGAAAACACGTATGAGAAAAGACTGAAAGAAATACAGCAGAATTCTAACCGTCACTGTATTAGACAGTGGACTACGGTCGGTCGTCTTCTTCCTCTGTCCCGCGGTACTCTTGTTAATGTGATATTACTTCAATAATGGGGAAAATTGAATAAACTGATTTCCTTATAAAATTAAAAACGGACCTAGAGACAGTCAGACTTGAAGAGCCTCAGATGCATTTCCTGTTTGTAAGTACCAGTCTTCCTTGAAAATGTCCATAAAGAAGGCTTCCGATGGCTCTGGGTATCTCACCACCCCATCAACTCTAGATACCAAAGAAAATGAATACAGTAAAAGAGGGCCTGGTCCGACAGCCCAGAGACTAAAGGCCCTTCCCTGCTCAGTAAATGTTATTATTGCACAATTCTGAACCTGAATTTAGTTTCTGGATCCCATATGAAGTTGGACAGAGACAACTCACCCTCCACAGCTGCCCTCTGACCTCCATCCAAGGGTCCAAACACATCATTTTATACACACACAATAGCAATGACAAACAAATTTACTGTAACATGCAGATCTCTGCCCTGCTAGTTTACGCACTGAAGTATTCTTGAATCCATTCTACAATGTGGTCACTTATTGCCAACATTGAAGAGAAAAAGCACGATAAAACATTACCTATGGTTTCAAAACTCGTATGTAAGCAATCCAGAAAGAACACTCACAAGTTAGGATCTAATTTTGTCCCTATCACCTTATGTGAAACAAATTAACAACAGTTCAACTCAAAATCTAATCCTTAGTATAGTAGTAACACCTCTCTCTCTCTCTCTCTCTCTCTCTCTCTCTCTCTTCCTCCTCCGTCTCACCACCCCCCCACACACACACACCTACCTCAAAACCGTGTCAACTGAAAGACTATTTGGGAAAAAAATTAAAATGGTGTATTCTTCTAAACTGTAAAGAGAAATTCGGCACAGCAGGGCAGGGTGGTATGTGCTTTATATATGTAAAGGCGGGTGGCTCATCAGCGAGGGCCTTAGGTATTTACACGGTGTTGTACCATTCACTGCCATAAAGCAATCAAACAATCAAAAGCAGGCAGCAATGGGTCACACACCTTGGAAGGACTAAGCCAATCACCGGAGTCTGTAATGTAAGCGAAAGACACACTCTACCAAATTCATCTGTAACATTACCTTCCCAGTCCGCGGCAAAACCGCTTTCCACGTTCACGGAAAGCAAAAGCACTTTTACGTGGTCATCTTTTTTAATCCTTTCCCAAAGAGAGTACCCAGCAAGACCATGGTTGACACAGGCAAGAACTCAGACTGCAACAGACACCAGACCATCTATTCAGGGCTCGTCCTACTGTGCTATAAGTCTAGCTAGCAGAAGGAGTTTGCAACCCCATAAGAACAACAACAATATCAGCCAACCAGACTCCCCCAGGGCTCCCAGGGATTAAACCACCATCCCAAGAGTACATAGGGATGGATCTATGGCTCCATCTGCATAGGCAGCATCAATGGGAGGAGAGGCCCTTGGTCCTGTCAAGGCTCAATGCCCCAGTGTAAGGGAATGTCAGGCTGGGGAGGTGGTAGGGGGGTGGGTGGGTGGGTGGGTGGATGGGTGGGTGAGCAAGCACCCTCATAGAAGCAGGGAGAGGGGGATGGGATATCGAGTTTCTGGAGGGGAAACCGGGAAAGGGGATAACATTTAAAATATAGATAAAAAATATGCAATAAAAGAGAGACTGGACAGGAAAAAAATAAGTCTGGCTAGCCCTTATTATTAATAGTTTCTGTCACAATAGTTTATGTAATACCAGTACATGATTGACATTCAATCATTATGTGATGAATACGTGAACTGAGATCCAAACACTAAAGATTAGAATGACTCCTGTCGAGGACAGAGATGTTCTGCACCTCACTGGCACACCGTGATAAGGGACCTCGGCTTGTCTTCCCTAGGGTCTCTTATTTCTGCTGGCCAGAAGGGGTCTCTCTGATTCGGAACACTGTCTGACTTTGTAGCTACGCCAAAAAAAAATGTGAATGTCTACTCTGAAATATTTATATAATATTCCATATTATATACGTGTAGATATAATTTCCTCACCATATTCAGAGGTCTGAGATACCTTCATGCCTAGTGACAGCTTTCCAAAGTAGGGAATTATGTCTAATCCTTGATCTACCCTTGGAGGCTTAGCTGATGAGGGGGCCTAATAGTCTTATCTTCCCACATCGACAGCCGAACTCTTTTCTTGTTCTTTCCTCTTACCGGAACAGAGAATGCAGCTGAACCGTCCCAGTTAGATTAACCCCAAGGTTAAAGTGTGAACGACCTCTGGACATTTAGATATCTATTTGCTTCCTGTCGATAATAAGAAACATTCAAATACTCAACTGTAATGATGCCGTCCATGTAAAACATTACCACCTTCTTTATAAAAGAAACAAAAAAGGCACGATGTGTTTTATTGTGGAGGAAGGAGGTGGGCATTATAGGAAAAGGGACTGTGATGCTAAGAACAGGGTGGCCCCAAAAGCTCTCTATAAAGGGATGCATACTTTTTAGATGACCAGCCTCCCTTATGACCAAAACATGATCCGTTCTTTGTGTCCCTCTGAAACAAGGCTGAGAGATCCCGAAATGACGTGGTTAACCGGCTGTGTAGTGAAGCAACCTGCAAACAGCACCCTCAAAATCAGACTTCTGTCTCTGTGTCCCCTTCCCAATCTCTACAAACAATCCTTGCCCCCTCCTATTCTCCTGCCGCCTTCCCTAAAGTAAGATCATTACTGGAAGATGTGATAATTCTTTAGTATATTGGGGGGTGGAGGGACCACTTAAGAACCAAGATGGGGCTTAGGCGGTAACCACATGCCCCGGGCCTAGAATTCGTAAGGGAGGGAAGGGAAATGGGTATGCTTTAAATTATTTCATAATTAGACTGTTAGCTATTGCACTTATAAGACTGTTGTGAAAGCCCAATGTGTTATATGCAAATACTAAAGATATCTTGTATAAGCCAGGTGTGGCAGCACACGCCCTTCATCCCAGCACTCAGGCGGCTCTCTACAAGTTCAAGACCAGCCTGGTCTACAAAGTCCAGGCAAGCCAGGGTTCTGTTACCCGGAGATACCCTGTCTTCAAAAAACAAACAACAGCAAAACGAAACAAATCAAAACAAAAGCTTGTATGATATTTTTTTTTAACAACACAGTTCTGATAGTTTTCATATTTCAATATGCCAGGATCGCAAAACCTTAGACTGGGTTTCTGCCACAAGGGCCTTTCTTTCTTTACCTTTGCAAGGTCTTTATCAGAATTACTAGTTAAGTCCTAGAGTTGAGAGATTCATGAAGCAAAACAAATGGACAGCAATAGTGGAGACACTCATCCTACCGCCAGCTCAAGTTTCAATACATGTCCTTAAAGAGTTAAAACTATCGGTACCTAATGCCATCAAGTTATATATACCTCATTTCTAGAGGATTCAAGAAAAACATAAAGTCCTAGGTCCACACTGCAAATCAACAGAAGACTGCTGTGTGACCTCAGATAGAGGCGTCTACATCTCTGGGCCTCTGCCGTCAACTCTCAGTTAAGGAGCGCTGAGCAGCTAGACTGCTGGAGGGGCCTTTTTGCTCTAAAACCCACTTTGCCAATAATTCTAGGACACCAAAACTATGTTTAACACACAATTTCGCTAACTTCTAAGAAACAAATGGCAAGTGGATTTTAATGTACTTCTTAAACATACAGCAATGTCTCATAATAATCACGGAAATACTCTCTGACTGGACTGTCACTTGCTTGAAATGAAACTGCAACCGAAGGAAAACTATTTTCACACTCTGAGAAGATTAAAGAGTTAATCCACAGGGGAAAAAAACAGATGAAAGACAGTTCATAAATGCCCGGTTCAGAGGAAATACTAAAATACCGGCCAATTTGCTGCTTAGGATCGAAACTGCTCCAATCATCTGAAGTCTATATTGCCTTTTACAGATATGCATCTTGCTTCGTCATCTGGATAATACCAGACCACGAATAATTTGCCCAGAAAATAATGATTCCTAAGTCAGAGTCTCACAGGCATGCAGTATGTCTTAGGGAAGAAAACCCAGAATAAATATTGCATTGTTTGGAAGAAAAATCGATGAGACCGAAGAGCAGATTATGGTGTTAGCCTCCCGGGAAAGGTCTGTCTTCACGGCTTCACTGAAAGCCCTGGTACACATTCACTACCCCAGACCCACTCATCAGAACAGCAGGCAGTTAGCAAGTCAGACAGCAGGAGGGCAAGCAGCCACGGTAATGAAATACGAAACCTGAAATCCGGCGCTATTCTAATAAGCCTGTTCCACCACACCTTTTACCCTTAAGGGCTGGTGAGTTTTTGTCAACTTTACACAAACTCTAGTCACCTGGGAAGAAAGAACCTCAACGGAGGAGCTGCCTCCGTCAGACTGGCCTGTGGGCGTGTCTGTAGGCATTTTCTTGACCAATGATAGATGTGGGCGGGCCCAGCACTCTGATTGGAGCTACCTCCCCCCTGGGTTATATAGGAAAACACTGTTCCCCCACGGTTCACGCTTGAGCTCCTGCCCTGACTTTCCTCAATGACAGACTGTGATCAGGATGTGTAAGGTCAAATAAACCCTTTCCTCCCCCAAGCTATTTTTGGTCCTTGTGCTTATCACGGCAATAGAGAGGAAAGTTGGACAGTTATGAACCCTTATCGGAAGAAAAAGAGTTAACCCATGTTTTATAAATGAAAGGATATGGTTGACTTTCAACTCCCAGCACCTTCTATCTCTTTGGTCTCGTCTCTTTCCTCTCTAGTATTTCCAAAACTAACGATCCCAGGAGACAAAGGAGGCTGGTGTAAGTGGATCTCTGAGTTCAAGGCTGGCCTGGTCTACGAAGCCAGTCCCAAACTAACCAGTGCAACACAGTGAGTCCCTGTCTCAAATAAATAAGCAAACAAAGCAAGCTTCAGAAAGCTAGGAGCACAGCAAACTAAACACGAATTTGAGCAGGGCACAGTGGCACATGCCTTTAGGCCCAACACTCAGAGGCAGAAACAGCCTGATCTCTTTTGAGTTCAAAGCCAGCCTGGTCTACAGAGTGAGTTCAAAGACAGTCAGAGCTACACAGAGAAACCCTGTCTCAGGAGGAAGGAAGGAAGGAAGGAAGGAAGGAAGGAAGGAAGGAAGGAAGGAAGGAAGGAAGGTAGGTTGGTTTGATATTAGACACTATTCCAAACTCTCTGTCAAGGATATTAGAGCCCTGCCGAAGCCAAGCACAGGAATCTGAGTTGCCATACACAATTATATGAAAATATCAAGGGCCTTTCGGAATCTCCCTCGGTAAGGACTCCTTGGGGAATTCTGCAAGATACGGTTTTGAAAAGGAGAAAGTAACAAATTCTTGTCAACATTCAGAGAAAGGAAGCAAAAAGGGCCACATCATTTCCTAATGTCTCAAATTCTTACATAAAGAACTTGAATTGTTTTGCTGATTTTACAGTTTCTAGTTAAGTGAACGATCGATGGGGTATAGGACAATTAAGAATGGAGAGCGTGCTGTGCTCCATTTTGTAAATGCCATGAAGTACCTAAACGCATGTTCACATGGGCACGTGTCAGCAAGACAGGACTGCTATTAATGCTCAGCGTTCTGTCTTAGGGCACGCTTTGTCCGCAGTTCATTCATGGAGCACTTGCTTCCTGACACTTAATTAAAGTGGAATGAAACACGCGTGGCTTTTTTAATGCTCTAAAGAGAAAAATCTAGACGAGGTATATTCTCTGTCTTAGGGTACATTTGTCAACGTGTAAACCAGATAAAAATTACAGAGCTAAGTGATTCCGTTTTTCCGACTGAAACCATAAGCACAAGGCACGGGTTAACTGTAACACAAAATTTTCATCAGAGACAGTTTTATCGGTATTTAGATATCATGAACTTTACAGCTGGGAAGAAGTGAACGCACGTAACTGAGATACGCAAGCACACGTAAAAGTTTCTAGGAACCGGACCCAAGAGCAGCTTTTAAATTTAAGTTTAAATTTGGGTCAAAAATATAAGGAGGTGCTTGCTGTCAAGGCTTAAAACAGGACCTCAGATAAACTCCCGTCCTCTACATGGTAAGGAGGAGAAAAATGAGTCCCGCAGACTGCTTTCTGGTTGTCACAAAGGTGTGTCACGCGCGTGTACACACACAAACACACACATGCACGCACTACAGATAAGTGAAAAAATTAATTTAAACTTGAATTTTAGTTATGTAGCCTAACCCTATTTCAGGTGTCCAACTGCCACGTGAGATTGAACATCAGGGTTCTCTTCTGAATCCATCCATATCCCTTCGCAATGAAAGACAACCTAAGGACGACTCATACAAAATACCCTCAGAAGCTGAATAAAACCATTCTCCCTCAGTGAGAGACTTTCTGTTCCGCATCTTCTCCCCCAAAGATCTATGCGTCTCAGGCACCTATTTTACCAAACCTCTAAGTCCAGTAGGGATCCAGCCCATATACAGCCACCAAGCCCAGACACTATGGCGGATGCCAAGAAGTGAATGCTGACAGGAGCCTGATACAGCTGTCCCCTGAGAGGCTCGGCCAGAGCCTAACAAATACAGGGGCTGATGCTGGAAGTCATCCATTGAACTGAGAATGGGGACCCCAATGGAGGAGTTAAAGAACGGACTGAAGGAGCTGAAGGGATTTGCAGCCCCATAGGAAGAACAACAATATCAACCAACCAGATCTCCCAGAGCTCCCAGGGACTAAACCACCAACCAAAGAGTACACAGGGATGGACCTATGGCTCCAGCTGCATATGTAGCAGAAGATGGGCCTTGTCGGGCATCAGTGGGAGGAAAGGCCCTTGCCCTTGTTTCTGTGAAGGCTCCATGCCCCAGTGTAGGGGAATGCTAGGGTGGGGAGGTGGGAGTGGGTGGGTGGGTGGGGGAGCACCCTCATAGAAGCAGGAGAGGGGATGGGATATCGGGTTTCTGGTGGGGAAACCGGGAAAGGGGATAAAGTGTGAAATGTAAATAAAAATCCAATTAAAAGAAGAAGAATACAAGCACCTGGAGAGCTCTTACTTTCATGAAACACAGCCCATCCCCTTGTTATTCATTAAAGGAGAGAGATGGGTCAAATGCCTCTGTTAATTTTGTGTCCAGACACCACACTTGTATATATTTACTCCTGCCGATGATGAAGTTTGCCCCAACTGGGAAACAGGTTGGCTTGGAGGACACAGGAAAAGTTCTGTTCAGCCCCTCTCTTTGTGGACTGTCTCTCCTCCAGGATGTCGAGATAGGAATAGCCTGCCAAGGCTATTCAGCTGTAACCGACCTCATACAGGATCAGGAAGAAGCAGAGGGCCTTTTAAGCTGAGTAAAACTTGGTGAGGCACAGTCTTGTCTCTCATCTGTACGGGCTTCAGGGATAAGAACCTGGGCTGTAAATGTAAGCTTTCTGGGTTGGGACCCTGCTTCTGTCATAGACTACCAGTTTAATTTTGAAAGGTTGACTTAATAATCTTCCTGCTCCGGTCAGTAAGACAGACATAAAAATAACAACATTAAAGTCACAGATTATGAGGAATGAGGGTTTTTTTTTTTTTTTTTGCCTGATATAAAACACGTGAACGCTGTCTTGACTCTGATATATGGTTTATGTGCAGCATTTATTACTGATTTCAGCTCAGAAATCAGAGTAGCAGACACGGGACGGAATTCCCATACGTGTGGTAGAAAGTGCCAGTGGTTTTCAACCTGTGGGTTGCAACCTCTCTGGGGGTCAAACAACCCTTTCACAGGCGTCGCCTAAGGAAATCACAGATGTTTAAATTATGATTCATCACAGGAACAAAATTACAGTTATGGAGTAGCCACGAAAATAATTTTATGGTTGGGGGTGTCACCATAACATGAACTGTATTAAAGTGTCACAAGCAGCATTAGAAAGACTGAGAACCATTGGTGTGAGTACTTTATAAATATTATAATGGTATGTGAATAAAAGCTCTTTTTAGCCCATTATAATAAGTTTAAAGGGTTCAGACAAGACAGCAATGTATTTAATGGGAAAAAAAAATCCCAGTTTCAACAAACTGAACCTTTACAATGTTAGTCCCCGACGGCTCACACACCTGTTTTCCTAGCATGTGGAAGGCCAAATGACAAATGAACCTTCTCCTCAAAAAATCAGACCCACATCATTCTGTAATGTAAGGTAAGGTAAGGCAATGTAATGTAATGTAATGTAATGTAACATGAGATATTTATTGGTCATTACCACCTTAGGCCCAGTCAGTCACGACTCTGTTCGCTTCCATTGGAAGCAAGATGAGGTTTAATAGAATGATCAACAAATTCATCAATGACATTGTAGAAGATGCACGCATATGAATCTCAAATCTTTATTAAAAGATGGTTTCTCACAAGCAAATTTCCACTTTCAATATCATTCTGTGTTTCAGGTCCTCCCCCACTCTCCCACCATTCATAATCAGAGGTCCTAATAAAACAGGCTCTTAATGGCCTTCCTGTCTTTGCCTTCCATTTACCTGGCCCTGGTGCACACGCTGATTCATATTTTAAGGCCCAAAGAAAGTTAGTAGGATGAATAGGAAAAACTATCTCATCTAGTAATGGAAAATATAGTCCGGGAAAAACAGAAAAGCGGAATCAAATTTTCAATGTTTTACAACAGGAGTGTGTAAAGAATCATAAAACTGTCATCTCTGTTCTGAGGTAATTGCATTATCTGCAAAATAAAGGAATCAATATACCTTCCCATTTCCTTTTATCCCTTAAGACAATTAAAGACCCAGGACATGCAAACCTGAGCTTAATAAAGATTTGTCACTAAAATAACAATAGGAACGCTTACGTTATGTAACTTGTAGTAATTGTTCGACTAAGACGTTGACAACAGATGTTTACTAATTTCTAGATTTCTCTGAAGACAGGCTACCTTTATAATCTTTAAATTGTAAATGAGTTAGCCGTATTTTATCAGAGCGATGGAAGCCATCGCTCCATTTTATCAGAGGATGAATGCTTCATTAATTTTTCAGTGTGATGATGCTGCACTTTTCCAAGAGCAACCGTCGGAGTTCTGGCGATGCATCAAAACAGCCAAATTACATCGAATATCCATGTCCCCGTCACTAACCACAACACTGTATGTAACCTAGCCAGCAATTCAAAACTCAACCCCAGGCGTGTGTGATGTCACTGTCAACATCCACGGTGCTTAACTAACCTCAGGTGGTTTCTCCCAGTCGCCCATCTAACTAACCCTCAGGCTTGCTGACGTTGCTTGCCTTCTCCGGACCTCCAACGGGTGCAGAAGTCCCGCAACACACACCCTACCAGGTCACCTGCGAGGCCAGGTGTCGCGACGCGCGGCACCGTGGGGACCCGAGTGGGCGCGGGCCGCGCGCTTGTCACCGCGACGCTTTGTCTGCGGCTCCGAGCCGGGTGCGGCGGGGGCTGGGCCGGGGAAGGGCAAGGGACAGACACCTCGGGCCCACCTGCAGGGCGGCAGCCGCGGCGGCGACTCCCGGGGACACCGGGAGGCGCTCACCCGGAGGCCAAACGTGAGGCTCCGGTGCAGCGAGCGGCGCCCGATCCGCAGGAGTGTGGGGGTGCGGGGCGGCTGCTGCTGTTCCCGGAGAAGCCGCGATGCGACGCACCGGCCCGGGAGCGGGCAGCAGGAGAGCCCGCCCGCCCGCTCGCTCGCTCGCTCGCCTCAGCTTTCCTTCCCACCCGCAGCTCACCTGACAGCCACGCGCACCGAGCTCTCGTCCGCGGCGCCCAACATGCCTGCGGCCGCCCGGGTCCCAGCACAGTGCCGAGTGTTCGGGGCAGGCGGCGGCGGTGGTGACGGCGGCGGCGGTGGCGGTGACGGTGGCGAGGGCTCACCGCCGTGCTCCAGCCATGTTGGGCGACTGAATGGAAAGGTGGCGGCGCCGAGGCGCGGGAGGGGGCGGTGACTCAGGGCGGCGCCGCCCCTTGCCCCCACTCGCCGGGCTCCGCGCTGCCCTGCGTCAGCCGTGGCCGGTCCGGTGCGCCCCGCCCCGGCGGCACGGCCAGGCGGGCGCGGCACCGCGCGGAGGCGAGCCGACCCCCTCCCCTTCCCATCCCCCGGAGGCGCGTCCCCGCAGCCACCTGCCCCTTTAGCAGCACGGACCTTGACCCCTTTCCAGACCCGGCTCTGCCCTCTGCCCGATCCCTTGGGACGTGGAACGTTTTACCCACTCAGCCTCGTCAGTGCATTACAGTTCAGTCTTAGGAACATGCTACGTGCCCCGGACCCTGGTACTGCCAAGCGTTTCCACAACTGCTTTCCATGGAGGCGTGCACCGTGGTAAATCCTTGCAAACGGATTTTCTTTCCCTGCTGGCCTTTCAAAAGCTCCTCCCGGGATCCCGGGATTCTGTCAACAGTGTTCCATTGTGCGTTCTGCACGTCATCTTTGTCCTTCCACATGCCTTTAGATAGCTCTGTGGAAACAGCCTTTGTTAGCTTTGCCACAGAGTATCTTTTGTGGACTGTTCCGTACATTTCTGTAAATAAACATGTGGGTTCACACAAAACAGTATAACAGATTAAATATCGCTATCCAAATAAAAGCACTGGCCCAAGCAGATAGAAACTAAAATCACACACCTGTGTCGCCCTGATCAGAGAGTGTCCGAAGAGGCAGTGTATATTGGGTGAGGAAAGAAGTCTGAGCTTTCTATACCCATGGGAAGAAGGCCTGTGGTATTTATTCTTAGAGATAGTCCTGCATGCTGTTTCTTATCTTGCCACCTTTAAATCGTTACAGACAGCGTAAGTGGAAGGTTAAAAACAAACAAGGTCGTAGCGTCCTTCTGCGTGCCAAACTGGTAGCAAAGCTGTCCTCTGCCTTCCCCCTGGAGAGCCTGGCCTAGCCTCGATATTTATCCGCCAACATAATGGAGCCACATCCGTCCTAACTTGATAGGTCCAGGCCTGGATGGATCTGGTTTGACCACCTTGTTTCTGAGATAAATGTGCGTCACAAAGGACAAGCACAACAGAACACACTTAGCAACAAAGCGACATAAATTATTACCTTTTCAAAGTCTTCCCTTTAAATAGCAACAGTACCCATGTGTGTCAAAAAGAGATGTCACAGGACATGCTACAAGAACTGGGCAGGCAGCGTAAGGGGGCGGAGGACGCAAACTCCAGAGTATATAGACTAAAACCGAGAAGACCGGCCCTTCCTAAGGAAGTAGCTGTCCCCGTTCTGCCTGAACTGGATCTCCTGGCCTGTGCTGCTATGTTTCTGGTTCTGTTGCAAGTTTGCTGTTTCTCGGGTGAAAAGGCAAAAAAATCAAATCCTTGTGTGAAAACACCTTAGTTTTAAAGATTAACCAGTAATTCAGCACAAAATGGACACACCGTGCAAAACCAACCTCAGATTATGTCTGGCCAACTCTAGTCCCAAGCCACCAGACTGAAATGTGTGGCCGAATGGCATCAGTAACATCATCGGTGGTTTCAGGTTCCCATTGGACACGGTTGCAGTCAAAGGTCACATAAAACTTCAGAACCCTACATGCCGAAGGTTCTAAAATTGATGAATAATAATATTGAATTCGAATAATATTTGTTTGAAAATTCTTTATACGTATTATTTTCTTGTCCTTCCAATTAATAAACTCACATTAAAGAAAATCCCAAAGACAGAGCTTTTTGCCACGCAAGGGTTCAAATCCTGTCCCGAACATTTATTTACTGAATGCTTAGGAAGACGACTGCTATGTGCAAAAAGCGCTGGACACTAGGGATGTGGAGAATAAGCCAATGCCACGGCTACGAAGAACTTTTTATAAGATTTATTTATTTATTATATGTGAGTCCACTATAGCTGTCTTCAGACACACCAGAAGAGGGCATCAGATCTCAGACGGTTGTGAGCCACCATGTGGTTGCTGGAATTTGAACTCAGGACCTCTGGAAGAGCAGTCAGTGCTCTTAACCACTGAGCCACCTCTCCAGCCCGGGCTACAAAGAACTAACTGTTTAGTTCTGGTGTTTGAAAGTCTGTATGTACGTTAGAAATTATGATAGGCCTATAACAAGTGCTTCAGAGAAGGGTAAATTCTACAATTATTAAAAAGTCCAGGATGGGCTCCCAGAGTCCCCTCTTGCCTCCACACTAACAGGATGACATAAGCCACTCCTGCCATCCCCAGATCTGAAACTTTCCACTGGTCACCTCACATGAAGAGCCTAAATTCTTCTAGACCTGGGCCCTTCACACTCTGGCCTCATCTTAGCTCTGCTCCTTAACCACTGCTTTCTGGTGATGTGGGTCTTCTGGTTCCCGGACACCATACCTTTGCCTTCTGGGAGTCTTTAGAGTAACGATTCCCTTTACCCGGAATGTTCTTTCCCTAAGTTTGTTCATGGCCTCATTTTGTTTTTGTTTTTGTTTTTTTTTCTTTGTTTTGTTGGTTGGTTGGTTTTTTGTTTGTTGTTTTTTGTTTTTTGGGTTTTTTTTTTTCTTTGTTTTGTTGGTTGGTTGGTTTTTTGTTTGTTGTTTTTTGTTTTTTGGGTTTTTTTTCCTTTGTTTTGTTGGTTGGTTGGTTTTTTGTTTGTTTGTTGTTGTTTTTTTTTTTTTAATATTTCAGGATCAGTTTAAGTGTAGTTTCCCCAAAGGCCAATTTATAGATTTGCACTACTCATGCAAAACCATAATCTGTACATGATAATAGTGTTAGAGATGTGAATAAAATGTCGTTGAATATAAATATGAGGCTTCTCCCCTCTAAGGACTCCTTAGTTACCACGTTCTGTTTGTAAAGAAACATGGTCCCCCTATACAGTAGGATTTCTAGATTATTTCTGTGAAGTTTGCTATCCGTCCTCACATCCTGCCATGCCAATTCAAATGGGAATGCAAAAAGCATTTGATGCGTGTGAAGTCATAAAAACTATACAATTCCTATTCATAAATTCATACACGAATATGCATTTCATTCATTCTAAAGTAAATGGTAGGAACAATGCACAAAAGTAACTCAGAAATCATGGGCTGGAGAGATGGCTCAGCGGTTAAGAGCACTGACTGTTCCTCCAGAGGTCCTGAGTTCGATTCCCAGCAACCACATGGTGGCTCACAACCATCTGTAATGGGATCCCATGCACTCTGCTGGTGTGTCTGAAGAGGGAGACAGTGTGTTCGCATACATTAAATAAAAAGAAAAAAGAAATCATGATACCACTTGGGGCTAGGGAGCTCCATCCCAGAAAACAAACCCAGGGCTTGGTACATGGTTCGTGCTCTACAACTGAGGTCTTTCACTTAGTACATCTCCATTCTACTAACTCAGGCTTGGGATGAACCAGCCTGCCTCCAACTTGGGCTTGAAAGGCATCTTATGGTAAAGACAGACTAGGCTCACTCCTGTCTATGATTCAATCTGTTTCTCAAGGATTAGCCTATGCTCCACCTGTGACCGTAACTTCAAATGGTTCTGAACTGCCTGTTCCAGGAAATGACAACCACCTCTTTGTTTCAGAAAGTTGCCTTCACCGTCACCATCTTGCCACCCTACCTTTGTTTCAAAAGGACTACCTGTTGTCATGACTACCTTATGACCATCTTGCACCCACCTCTTTGTTTTGGAGGTCATTATGACTAATTTGTTATGTTTTTGTTGTGTTCCTGCAACCCCACCTGCTTTGCCCACTAAATGCCCCACTTGGAAATCTCCTCCCCCTGAACTATGAAAACCTCACCTTGCTCACATCCAATGCTGACCTCTTGAACCCCACCTTAGAGGGAGGCAGTCCCTGCACAAGATTCAAAAAGCTTGCTTTAATCGGTTTGGCCATGATGAGTTGGGTCTGTGGTCTTTCCTCTCTCATCTTCGGGATTAACACTTGTAAACAGGAAATGAAGAAGCTGTATCAAAGAGCTTGTATACAATTCTCCCCAGTACCTAGACCAGGAGGCTCACAACTGTAATTCCAGTCCCAGGGGACCTGACACTGTCCATTCAACTCTGAGGACACCGGCACTCAGAAGCACACATACCTACCCCGGACGCACGTATACATATGTTAAAATGAACAACGGAAGGACTGTGAAGGGAAGCTAACTTTTCACTCCCTTTCGTTTAGCATTGTCAGAGCCTGAGGTTGGCTCCCTGGGTAAGAAAGTGTTAAGTCTGGGTTCTTTGGTGTCAGTGTTTGTGTGATGTTGTTTTGGAATGTCAAATTCTTCCTCAACTTGAAGTGAGTCTACCTCCTACACTCCCTGACAGTGACCCTCACTGAACTCTCCAGGGGAGCTCTGTTACCTGCAGAATTCCAGGCTTGGGGGAGATTAGGAAATGCTACCTACGAACAGAGCCACAAGAAACGGAGGACATGCATGCTATGTATTCATAATTACGCTGCTTACCTGCCAGTGCCTTATCAGGCCTCGTTTAACAAAGCACGGGTGTAAAGACAAAATTAAGAATTGCAAGACAAAGAAGCATTAAACCTAGAACCCTTACTAAGGATAGGGTTCCCTCTGTGCGAGGGGGCTGGTGATGGACTCCTGTATGCTCAATGGTTTGTGTCTTGTCAGTCGTCATCCCTGGGTGACATTCTGCTGCTTTTGTTGGTCTTTGCCTCCTTCCCCCCATCTCCGATGTTTGATTCAAGAGAGTAGCGATGGCTTCTGTTTTACTCATCAGTCTTTCTATGGATATTTCTATAGATCCTCCAGCTATGGATAAATGTGACATCATAGGTATGGCTTAATATTAGCTGCGTGATTATGTAGCTTTGGGACAAGGTAGGCAAGCCTCTACATCTCAGCTTCCTGTGTAGAAATGAGTTTCCTTCTAGAGGAGCTATTTTGGTTACTGAAAGAACCGCTCTAACTTTGCTAGCTCCCTATAGGCGCCTAACAGGCTGCTAGCTAACTTTATTTTGGGTGTCTTTTCAAACACAGGACTTTGTAACTTAGCAATAACAAATGTATTTCTTGCAGTTCCAGAAGTCCAGACATCCAAACAACCCAAGGTGTTGATGGCCTTTGAGCAATTCTACGGTCACGTTAGAGAAGGCGCACCTGTCTATCAGAGGGAGAACCTTCCAGTGCACCCTGTACAGACAGCCGCAGAGAAGCCACAGCACGCACTGGAGCAGCCTCACGAGATTTCTTCCTCTAGGCCATCTCCTCTGTTTTTCTGGTTTCCACATTCTAATCACTCATTAAAAGTTATTCAACTCTTCCTTTTTGCTGCAAGCAAAAAGATTTTTTTTCCCTTTTAGCTTCGAGAAGCATGTCTAGACAACTGTATCTGCCCAGAAACATTTTGGGTTAAAAAAAAAAAACTTTAGCAAGCTAATACTTAATACTGCAACAACAAATCTGCTATTCCCGAATGGTTCTCTTGATGCCCCCCGCCCCCAGACCCCGTCTGTAACATCGTGTACTGCGCTAAGTACGTGCATTAATTTTCTCAATGACTCTAAAAAGTACACAGAAACATAAAACTATTACACCTGCGTTACATATGTGCAGGAAATGAAGGCTTCCCCACGATTTTTCTATTTATATAAAAATCATTATCTATATTTCATGTTCAACTGAACACAGAAGCAAGACCTGAATCAGTCCTCGCTTACTCTGCCCCCTCCCCTTGAACCACATCCGGGACTTTTCCTTCTGCCCGCTCTGTACTGTGTTTTCCTTTTGTCTTTGTTGTGGTAATGATCATGTTCTAACTCTTCAACTAGATTAGCAATTTATAAAGGGCAGAACTCCACGTAGAGTACCCGAGAGGGCAGCCTGTACTTATCGGTTGAATAAGTAAATCGGCGGTTTCCAGAAGAAGGGCGTACTAGGCTTTGATGTCAACAGGGAACACGTTTTCATAGTAAATAAGCAGTTGCCTCCCGGTTGTAGTTCTCAGAAAACTTGTTTCCAGACCACAGTGTCTGAAAGGGGGAGCGTTCACACCCTCAGGAAGGAAACCAGGGCACCTGACATTCTCTAAACCAGCACGTTTTAGAGATCAAAACCATCTTAGATTCCAATCCACCTCCGATCATTTTACAGTTAAGGGGAGAACTGAGGGCCATCACCATTGCTACCCCGCAACTTCCCCCACAATCCTCACCTCACAGGTATTACGCAATAAATTACTGGTAGACTGCGACAAATTAACACAACTGCTAACACAACTGACTCCTCCGGGGCTCTTAATTCTCCAACATTAGCTTCACTACACCCATTTTTTTTTCCCTTTGGGGTTTAGAAAATCATATCGTACATATGCTGTTTGCTGTTTATGAACATTGTATGCTGGAAATTAAGAGAAGGGTCAGCTTAAATTCTCGAAGGAGTCATTCATTTTATAGACAAGCAATTGTTAACATGTTTTTGCTAGCTAAGTTTTGTGGTTTTGAGACAAGGTCTGGGATAGACAGACCAGTCTGGCTTCAAACTCCCTGAATAGGTAAAATCACTTTGAACTCTGTATCTTCCCACCTCCACCACCCGCCAGATTGTGCTCGTTTACTTTTAGTGAATCTTAACATTACTGAAAAAAAATCAACATTTTATCTATATACCATGAACACATTTTCTCATCTCTATTTTTAATATTAATGGGAATTTTCTCCTTTTCCTTCTTCTTATCTGTTTATCTTGAAAGAAGTTTGTGAATCACTTCTGCTAAAGTTAGGTAAGTAACTAAATCTTTACTTGAAAGCCAAAAAATAAATAAATAAATAAAAGATAAAATTTAGATAATTTCTAAATTGAAAATGATACCTAAGATACCCACAGCTAAGGGAAATTCAAAGAACAAAACCCCCTGTACGCGTTTCGTACTTTTGTTGAGTTTCCAGCCTCTGTGTGTTGCAGACAGCTTGATTACCCCAAAGCACTGGCCCAGTTAATTGCATTCAAATGCAAATTATAGCTATTGAGTCACGCTGGCTTAGAGCCAAGTTCTTAAGAGGCATGCTTCCCCCTCCCCCCTTTTCTCTCCCTCACTAACGTGCAGGACCAAACTTGACTGGCAGCTGGAGACAGTCATTCATTACAACTTGGTTCTCTGTGGGTTTGGAGGAGGAGGGATGTTTGCTTGTTGGGGGTTGGGGCGTGGGGAGGAGTAGTAATATAGAACTCCATTGCCAAAGGATAATTTTATCTGTTTTTAATTAAAAAAAAAAACTTCCAGTACCTCCTATTTATGCACCAACATTATTCTCCCATTGTGTTGATTTTTCTTCTGAACTTACTTACCTCTTTCCTAATTGCTTCTAGAAAGAAGCTGGCCTGCTTCAAGGTCCGCTGCTGTAGAGAACCCCAGTTTTCAGACTGTACCTATCCATGAGTCATTCCCCTTTATAAAGCAATGGGTTTTAACTGAGATATTCTGTTTTGAGAATAAGAGCCAAGGTAGAATGACGCTGCATCGTGTTCGTACAAGCAAAGTCTGCCAGCACATCACGGGGCACACGCTGGTCTTTTATCTGCATTAATAAATAATTATGTCAGTGAGTCTATCAAAATGCAGCAGCTACCTTGACCCTTGATCTTATCGATTATGCAGATTTACCCCACCTTCACCTGGGACTATAAAAGATCAGATGCAGCAGACAGAGTGACCATCACCTGTCATTTATCCAGGAAAATTGTCAAAGGGTAGGTCTGTCCCGAGGGCACATGACACACAGCTCACTTTGAAGTGATACTTAAAACTGCTTGTCACCTGGCCCTTCAGGTGACAACTTCTTATCTGGCCTCCACAGAGACTTTCCTGACATCTGTGTCTGCTCTGTACCTTCAGCATACAAATAGAGTCCCTAGCCCTTCAACCCCTCCTTGGCCTTTTATATACATATGCACGTAGGTAAGTGTGATGTGTGATAAAATGATTGGAGATGATAATTAAGATAAGCGAGAAACAAAAGTTGTCGAGATCACCTTATGCCCTACTCTAAGTTATTCTATAGTATGAAAAGGAAAGAAAGGGGAGGGAGGGAAAGAGGGAGGGTGGGAAGAGTGGGTTTCAGGCTGGACCTTGCCCTGAGACACTCCATTTTTAAAACATCGGTTTACTCCACTTTGCATACCAGGATGGACTAGCGGACTGCACCATCTGTCTGGCACCAAGCAAACAGCACAGATGAAGTGAAGGGCTTGTTCCGTGGTATAGGAAGGAAAGCATGAGGGTGTACTGAGACGGTATTCCTTGGAGTAGAAAGGAAGCTACCTTATTAAGTCTTCGAGGTGAACTGAGATTGTAGGGGCTCAAGAGAGTCTTAAATCATATCAGGGAACCAGGCCAGTGTCTTATACAACTGAGGAAAGAGTGTAACTCCTTCACCCAACCCCCTGAAGAGCTGGCTCTCTAGCATCGCCCTACTCATTGGTCATCCCATACCCAATGTGAGTCAAGGACCAACAGGCAGAGAATTCCTTAACGTCCTCAAGGCCTTGGCTAGACTTGGGATCCTATCTGTTGACCGAACGTTCTCCATTCTTGTCTGCCTGCTTCATCACCCTTTTGGACCTGAACCCACAGTTTCTCCCCTGACCTGGTACAGCCTTTGAGATCTCAGCTGCTCTCAACTCTGCAGCCTCACTTAAAATCTTCTCTCTCTCTCTCTCTCTCTCTCTCTCTCTCTCTCTCCCTGTGTCTGTGTGTCTGTGAGTATGTATATATTATATATCTGTGTATGTGCTGTGAGTGTGTCTGTGCGTGTATCTGTGTAGTGTGTGTGTGTGTGTGTGTGGTGTGTGTGTGTGCACTGTGGGTGTCTATGTGTACATCTCTGTGTGTCTATGTGTATATATCTGTATGTGTGAGACTCTGTGTGTGAGTCTATGTGTATATCTTTGTTTTTGTCTCTGTATATCTGTGTGTATGTATTGTGCGTATGTCTGTATGTGTTTGTGTCTGTGTGTGTCTGTGTGTATCTGTGTATGTGTGTCTGTGTGTATATCTGTGCGTGTGTGCCTATGTGTAGAAAGAGAGATTTGTGCTTTCACTTAGCAATATCTATCAAGGGTATTTTTTTCTGATGGTCACAATTTTGTAATTATTCCAGATACTAAATTTTTTTCTTCCTTTTTTATTCCTTATTTTTGTTGTTTTTACTGGTTGTAGCACGTCTTGACACATTACAACTCCTGCCTTCCTTACTTTCCACTTTGGAGTCCAATCTACAGATACAAGTAAACGCTAGAAGACAGGTCTCGGGTCCTGTGTATGAGGCCCCTGCTTCTATCTTCAGAGAGTGGTGCTTTCCCAAATGTCTGTTCCCCAGAAAGTTCATGTGTTGAGTCATTGATGCCCAAGGTGGGAAATGATAGATGGCAGGACCCTTATGACAGAACTAATGCCTTTGTAAAAAGATGCACCAGAAAGCACTGTCCCCCCCTCTCCCCTCCCAACAGATGCAGGGATATGAGGACAGAGCAAGAAGCCAGACAGGAAGAAACCCTCACGGTAGCTGTACTGACAGGTTTTGTGTGTCAACTTGACACAGCTGGAGTTACCACAGAGAAAGGAGCCTCCCTTGAGGAAATGCCTCCATGAGATCCAGCTGTAAGGCATTTTTTTCAATTAGTGATCAAGTGGGGAGGACCCAACCCATTGTGGGTGGTGCCATCCCTGGGCTGGTGGTCTTGGGTTCTATAAGAGAGCAAGCTGAGCAAGCCAGGGGAAGCAATCCAGTAAGCAGCACCCTCCATGGCCTCTGCATCAGCTCCTGCTTCTTGACCTGCCTGAGTTCCTCTCCTGACTTCCTTTGATGATGAACAGCAATGTGGAAGTGTAAACTGAATAAACCCTTTCCTCCCCAACTTGCTTCTTGTTTTGTACAGGAATAGAAACCCTGACCTAGACAGTAGCCAAATAGGAAAGCATGTTGATCTCAGAATTCCCAGCCTTAAGAATGTGAGAAATAGGGACTGGAGAGGTGGCTCAGTGGTTAAGAGCACTGGCTGCTCTTTCAGGGGACCAGGGTTCGAGTCCCAGCTGCCACATAGCAGCTTACAGCTGTCTAAAATTCCAGTTCCATAGGATCTGGCACCCTCACACATACATACGTATATACATACAGATGTACATACATACATACATACATACATACATATGTACATACACACACATACATACATACATACATACATGCATATATACATGCAAGCAAAGCCATCAGTGCATATAGAAGAATGTGAGAAATAGATTGTTACCTTAGCCATCGAATTTATGCTATTCGTTACAATAATCAGAGCAGGTCAGAATATGCCATAATATGTAAGGAGAGAAACTGCAGTTCAAATTGAAGGTGATGGAGAAAGAATGACATAACGGAAGATTGTCAGAATAACAGAAGATTGTCAGCTATCTTGGATTTGATAAGATGGGGTGATATGACTATTAGACCACAATTATACATTGTCCTTTAATAAGAAAAGATGTTCATATGCAGCCACCAAACCCAGTCACTATTGCTGATGCCAAGATGTGCTTGCTGACAGGAGTCAGTTATGGGTGTCTCCTAAGAGGCTCTGCCAGAGCCCTACTGGTACAGATGAGGATGCTTGCAGCTAACCATTGGACTAAGCACGGGGACTCCAATGGCAGAGTTAGAGAAAAGACCGAGGGAGCTGAAGGGGTTTGCAACAACACTATCAACCAACCAAATTCCACCAGAGCTCCCAGGGACTAAACCACCAACCAATGAGTACACATGGAGGGACCCATGACTCCAGTCACAGATGTAGTAGAGGATGTCATTGTCCAGCATCAATTGGAGGAAAAGCCCTTGGTCCTGTGAAGGCTCATTTCCCCAGTGTAGGGGAATGCCAGGGCAGTGAGGTTGAAGTGGGTGGGTAGTAGTAGAAACATCCTCATAGAAGCAGGGGGACGGGGAAGGGGTATGGGAGAGGGGGGAAAGAGGGATAACATTTGGAATGTAAATACATAAAATATCCAAGAAAAATAAAATTAAAAAAAAATTTTAAAAAAGAAAAGATGTTTCTAAAAAGCTTCAAAGATCAGTAGCAGACACTGCCTCAATATAAACAGGTCATATAAGACTGAAACCCTACAGATGGACCTCATCTAGAACTTTACTTGGCTTATCTAGGGGCCCGAATGTGAAGCATCAGACAAAAGGGTGGTAGTTCTCAAGGCTATGGAGTCTAACGGAGCACCTCTGGGAATGCTGTAGACGTGTTTCGGGATCCATCAGTCTTCCCTCTTGACTTCTTGCTTGAAAATGAGGGTAGGCCTCCTTTTGTTCCCATCCTGCTGTTTTGGAAGCTCGTAACTTTTCTTATCTCACAGGCCGTTGGTAACAATAACATGCAGACAAAATCCCAAGCATTGGCAGAGACTTGATCCTCTCGTAGACTTTCTGCAGCGTGCCAAGCGTTCACACAGTGTTTTAGGTAAAACTTATTCTTATTCTTATTTTTTGGGCTTCTTTTATTTTCTCCACAAGGCCCACATCTTCCCAGACTCATTACCTCCTTTCCATACCCACCCTACTTTGTGTCCTTTTTTTTTTTTTAACCCATGAAGACACAATTCTTGAATGTGTGGTGTTCTACTGGACTGATGTCAACTTGTGAGGGCTATCCCGAATCCTGGCAGCTAACAATTGCCAATTGTTCCCCAGCCAGAAGTAGGATTTCATGTCTAACTCCCTCTCTGTGCTAGGATATGGTCTGGCATAGGCTTGCACGGGCTTAGCGCGTGCTGTAACCACTGCATGAAGTTGCTCTGCCGTATCCAGAAAACACTGCTTGTTTGTGTAGTCTTCCGTCACCTCTAAGTTTTACAACCTTTTCATCACCTCCCCAATAAAGATCCCTGAATCATGTGGAGGTGGAGATGATATATACATGTTCCGTCTGTGTCTGGGAATTTTCTAGTCTCTCATTCTCTGTACCTTGGTCAGTTGTGGCTCTCCGTTTTGATCATAGTCTACTGCAACTCTCAGACGAGAGTTGAGAGATACGTTGATCTACGGGCATAGTGATGCCATTAGAAGTTGTAATAATGCTAGGCTCTTCAAGCAAAATAACAGTGGTAGACCCTACCGTAGGCCCTGTCTAGCCACAGGTTCTCAGCCTGATAACGGTACCAGCTATGGGTTTCATCTTATGGAGTAAGCCTAAATCCAAGCAGAAAGTGATTGGTGACTCCAGTGATGTTTGTTCCACTACTATACCAATGCGTTAGCCTTGCTAGGCCAATCACTACTGTGGCTCTCAGGGTGCTCAGCACGGTACGATTAATGATTACTCCCCAGCCTCTAAGTAGGTGCAGGCTGATGTCATTATGCAGGTGAAGGCAGACACAAGATAAAACGAGACCTGTCATTGAATGAGAAGGGAGGGAGGAGGAAACAGATTTTAGAAGGAGAGGGAGAAGCAGAAGAGAGGAGAGACAACATGGAGGCAGACGTAAAGGATCCTCGCCATGCATCTCTACATAGATGCAGGTTGTTATGAATGTTTCTTAAGGGATGGATTTCTATAGGGCAGTTTATCTTATCTAGGTAAGCGGTTTATAGCGTTATCATTTGGTTGTGAGTTTATTGTGGGGATGTATCGTAGATTGAGAATTTTACTATAAATCTGATGGTTGGGTTGCAGTTTGTTAAGCCTTGATTTTGACAAGGCAGCTGGGACCGGAGAGTTTGAGGCTAGTAGAGAGCCACCGGGAGAGATACTAACCAGAGATAAATTATGGTTAGTTCTAGATGGCCCTCCGGTGCAGGAACCGGCAAGGGACCACTCTGGGCTTGCAGACTGCTTGGGTCTGAGAGTACTTGGGGGCAGTGTGGAGCCACTGAGATAAAGACACCCCATAGTGCCATGTGGCCCTATGGGTGTTAGTGCAGGTTCCCTATTTTTTAATATTTACCCAAACAAGTAGGAGCAACTCAATAAACAATAAGGAAAGCTCCATGGTCAACAATTCCAAAAGAAGTAACCTGTTCCTGACACTCGCTGGACCTTTTATTTATCAGCTCTTAGTATGTATTGTTGCCCTGTCATGGGATAACTCCATTTTAATGTTGTGTGCACCCTGTCATGGGATAACTCCATTTTAATGTTGTGTGCACCCTGTCATGGGATAACTCCATCTTAATGTAGTGTGCACTTCAGGGGTGGGGTCCCACAAGAACTTTTTGAAAGGTCTTTAATATTAGTTATCCTTCCCCATACTCCCTCCTCTAACTTATCCTCTACCCCCATCCCCCATAATTTAACGACTTTTTCCATCAGTCCATGTTACCCCTTTATACCAGCGCATTCTGTCCCTCTTCTTTTGAAAGCCCTTCCTCATAGCCCCTTAATAATTTCCTGTCCTCTATAGGCATTTCAGAAGAAACAAACGTGTGCCAAAACTCTAAGAGGGCATCCGCAAGTGAGAGGAAAAACCCAGCATTTGTCCTTGTGGGTCTGGGTTACCTTACTCAGAATGATGGTTTCTAGCGCCATCCAATTAACCTGCAAATTTTATCATTTTACTTTTCTTAAAACAGCAGACTAATATTTCATTGAGAACGTATGACGGGTTTTTATTATCTGTTTATCAGTTGTCTTTATCATGGAGTCATTGGGTTTAGGTGGATCACATGGTAGGCTGATTTTTTTTAAGCTTCGTGAAGAACCTCCACACTGATTTCCACAGTGGGTACACTGGTTAGCACCCTGACCAGCAGAAAATGAAAGTTTCCTTTCCCCTCCATCCACACCAGCACTTGTTTTGTTTCGTCTTGTTTTTCTGACCGTTCCCATGCAAACTGGGAGGAGATGGAGTCCTGACATGCCTTTAATTTGCATTCCCCTGCTGGCTAAGGATGCTGCACAGTCTTTAAAGATACTTTTCGGCCATTTGGGTTTCGTTTTCCTCCCTGGATTTTTGTTTGAATTCTTGAATTTTTTTCATTTCCAGCTTTATATCATATTGGCTTTTTCTTCAGAGATTCTATCTCTAGTAAATTCTGTACTCTGTGGCTTGAATCGCTTTCGCTATTTTGCTCAACTGTCTCTTGGTGGTTTCGCATTCTTCGTTCCAGTGTTTATTTGTACCCACTTTGAGTTCCTTGGTCATGGTTTTTATTGTTATTTTTAAATCATTATCTTCTTAGAATGGTCGCTGAGAACTCCGTTGCCTATTGTCTCAATGCATAGGTGAGTGACCAGCTCTGTGGCACTGAGGGCTCAGCCGTTGAGCAGTTCAGTGTTAATGAGGTTTCAGGAGTAGAATAAGCTCAGCTCAAGGTCAGTAAGGTTGCTATGGGAGGGAGCAGAGCTTTCAGAGCATTAAAGGATTCTCATAACAAGTCTCCAGGAGTCTCTGGGAGATGTTCAGAATGTTTCCTCAGGCAACGGATGTTCGTGGAGTCGGTGACATGAGTCTAGGATGCCTACACAAAGAGCAGAGTTGAGACTTAGTCAGGGTTTCTATTCCTGCACAAAACACCATGACCAAGAAGCAAGTTGTGGAGGAAAGGGTTTATTCAGCTTACACTTCCACACTGCTGCTCATCACCCATGGAAATCAGGACAGGAACTCACACAGGGCAGGAACTCGGAGGCAGGAGCTGAGGCAGAGGCCATGAAGGGGTGCTGCTTACTGATTACTTTCCCTGGCTTGCACAGCTTGCTTTCTTATAGAACCCAGGACCAACCAGCCCAGGGACGGCACCACCCACCATGGGCTGGGCCCTTTTCCCCTTAATCACTAATTGAGAAAATGCCTTACAGCTGGGTCTCACGGAGGCATTTCCTCTCCAGCATTTACCAAGTTGACACACAAAACCAGCCAGTACAGGATGGTAAAATTAGGCAAGGATACAGTGGTCCTCTGGCAACTGGCAGGGTAGGGTGAGTTGCTGGTATGAGTCTAATACTCCTCCCTAGATACAAATTACCCTAAGATCCTGGAGATGGATAGATTTGGCAGCACAAATTTAGTGTCTGCTGAGAAAAGGGCCAAGTGTGCAAGTGGGGTGGATTGGGTTAGCAGTACAAGTTGGGCCTCCCTACCAGAAGAATGCAGGAAGGCAGGAGCTGGACATATGTTTCTCAAGAAGGTTACAGGGTTGGGTGGGGTAGTCAAGGTGTAGTGCTCATTCCTGAAGAGGTGTGAACTGTGGGTCAAAGGCATGCTTGGGGAAAAAAAGAAAGAGTATGCTTGGAGTTGGTGGCCTGTGTGGGCACAGGTCACTAAGGAATCTTCACAATAATCTTAAAGCTAGGTGATATCCATATATTACAGTTGAAACAGAGGAAAACAGGCTTTAATGATTTATAAAAGGCCCCACAGCTGGTGAATCCAGACAAGTTAGCAATAAAATAAGACTAACAAAATATTCAAATAAGCACAAAAAGATAATCTTGAGTACTTTGGAAATAAGAGGTGCATTGAAACATGACATTTACTAATCACTATTTTGAGTGTACCAAGATACTCTATTTCTCTCAATCCCAGAAACTTGTCGTAAAAGCCCTCCTTTGTCCATCAGAGACATACTTCAAGATCCTCCTTGGAAACTTACTATGACACATGGTCTAACTCTTTTACATAATGTTTTCCTATGCAGATACACCTTTGATAGAGGTTACATTGTAAATTAGTCACAATAAGAGGTGTTAGAGTCTCCTTTCTTTCTCCCTAAATATGTGTTATTTATACATATGTGTGTGCATGTGTGTATTAATATGTGTATCAAGAACACCTGTTGTGGGACTGGAGAGATGGCTCAGGGGTTAAGAGCACTTGCTCTTCTTCTAGAGGGCCAGGGTTCAATTCCCAATGCACACATAGCAGCTCATAACTGTAACTCCTGTTTTAGGGGATCTGATGCCTTCTTCTGACCTTCACAGACACCAGACATACCTGTAGCACACAGACCATGTATGCACACACAGTTTTTTAAAAATACCTTGGTGTACTATATCTGTCCTTTTTGTATTCACACTGAGATGAGGAACTATCATGAACTTTAAAGACAGAATCCCCAAATTCTTGCAAACTGAATCCAAGAACACATCAAAAAGATCACTCACCATGACCACGTAGACTTAGAACCCACAAAAATTAGAGAGGGCGTTTAGAAGGCTCCAGC